>NW_027466269.1:157500-267500 GCF_046127955.1 Nelusetta ayraudi
TCAGAGCGCGCCACCTCCGATGGCGGAGGAGTGGGCTGCCGTTGTCCCGCTTATTTACAGACGGCCGACCCGAGGAAAAACAGCCTCTTGGCGTGCCCTCCAAACTGAGTACACACCAGCAGCAGCAGCAGCAGACAGAGAAAGTGTTTACCGAGCCCCCTTCACTGCCTTGACGGCTATTTTTATTTTTTGCACAGAAGTGCAAAAAAAAAAAAATGTATTGTATTAATAAAATCAAAGAAAATCCCAGTGTAACAATGGAAATATTTATTCTTAGATTTTTTTTCTTGGTTTTCTCGATTCACTTGTTTTTCTTTTTTACTTTACTTTAAATAAATAAAACCCAGTTGGAGAATCAGCGCAGGAGCAGCAATTATCTTCCTCAAATGCGGCTTCCTCCCCGTATCTTTCTATTATCAGCCAAAGTTTTGAAGAAGTTATTGCGCTTTGATGCCACCTTCCATAAGAACAGCGAGAAGCAACTCAAATTGGGAAAAGGGGGGGAAAGAAAAAAAAAAACAGTTCTAACCTCAAGAGTGATGATATCGAGCTTGTTGATTGAAACAATTTTGGACCCAATCAAATTCCAACCAATCGTCTCCTTTTTTTTATTATTATTTGTTTCTGTCCGTAATCTGGAGCACTGGGTGGAAAAGTCACGGCTGATGTGATTTGGTTGTTATTATCTTGATGGTGAGGGCCGCAGTTCTCTGGAGTAATTACCGACCGCGCGTCTGATTGACCCGCACCGCAAAAACCCATTAGATGAAGAGTGCACCCAAACAATAGCAGACCGCTGGGACCTGAACGCACCGCAGAGCGGCCGCTGTGGCTGCAAGAGGAGGAGGAGAAGGAGGAGGAGGAGGAGGAGGAGGAGATCGACGGCACCGACTCTGACTGAGTGCACGCACAACACACACTCACACACACACACAAAAAGGGGGCGAATTGTCAGAATGTGCAGTTCAAGATGGTTTTGCAATGGATTTACTGACATTGAATGTGGAGGTTTTTCCTGCAGTGACATGGGAGCTCATTCAAAATGATCTACAACACCTGGTCAGATGTGCAACCATAGAAATAATTTCTTTCAAGTCAGTTTGTTACTCCACATTTTTTTATTTCAACTGCAATCATTTTATATATGTGTGTGTGTGTGTGTGTGTGTGTGTGTGTGTGTGTGTGTGTATATATATATATATGTATATATATATATATGTATATATATATATATATATATATATATATATATATATATATATATATATATATATATATATATATATGTGTGTGTGTGTGTGTGTGTGTGTTTGTGTGAATATATATGTATGTATATGTATATGCATGTATATATATATATATATATGTATGCATATATATATATATATATATATATATATACACACACACACACACACACACACTGAGAGTTTTCATATGAAATATATTTTTATATGAAAAAAACGTAGATGTATCTTCTCAATACATAAAATAATCCCACTTTGATTTTCCAAAAAAACATTAATTTGATATATTGTTTTGATGCAGTTTCTTCATTTGTGTTATGATGAAAGCAGTTTTTCTCTCCCGTGTGCTGGAAAAATAAGAGGTCACTGTGCTGCTGTCAGTATATTGTAAGACTTGAGTACATTTTCTGCAAAAATCAGAAAAACAATAAGCGCCAATTTGAAGAAAGCGTGTACACAAGGCACACAGACACACACACACACGTGCACGCACTCGTGCGTGCGCACCACACATTTGTTGCCAGGAAAAAGAAAAGAAAAAAAAAAAGACACCCACATACTCCATTTAAGTCGAGTTTCATCTTAAAGAGCTGCAGAGCAACTTAGGGGGAAAGACAAGTTGGGCGGTAATTGAGACGAGGAAGCCTGGGAGAAACACTGATTCCAATGATGCGTTGCCTTCAAACCGCGTGCAGGGGTTTTTGGTATTTCTAAATAGCTGTCTGTTAGGGATGATTCCATGAAAGGTGTCTGCATTGACAACAGTGGAGATGACAGAGGAAGTAGAAAGACTGGAAAATTCCACTGAAATGAAAGTGCCGCCGCCGCCGCCGCCGCTGCTCCCCCTGCGCTTCCAGCGCACAACTCCAGGTTTTTGGATTTTCCCCCCAATGGAAAAAAACAACTAATTCCAAAGTGACTGCCACCGTTTTCTTATGTGATAATTTGATTTCTTTTTTTTTTTTCCAACATCTACGACCGTGCAGTATTGACTGCTCAACGCAGGAGCAGGATTGCGATTAGAAGTCAGGTTATGGAGGAGTCAGGTTATATATAATAAAGAAAATAAAAATAACAAATGACTCCGGGTCAAGAAATGTATCAGATAACTAATCGCGCAAAAATAATCTTTTATTCTAATAAAGAAAGTCAGGCTAAAGTCTCTCATTCCTGTTGCGGGACGTACAGAGTGAGATCCACATCTTCAGGCAGAACCAGCTAATCAAAGCTTTGTAATCTGAAAAAGACTGGGCGCTTTCGCAAGATACCTTACTGCACGGGGGGGGGGGGAGTGGGGAGTGGGGGGGGGGGAGAGAAAGAAAGAGGGAGCTTTCTTTTTAATCCTTTTGAAAGGTCTGTCTTTTGTCACTTTTTTAATCTTGGGTGAGAAATTTGCTTCTATTCCCAGAAGCACACGGGAAAAGTACAAAGGTACATCTTAACTTTATGCAAAGTGGCCCGGCTTTTTAAAAACACCGCGCATCCCGTCAGACGCTGTGACGGAGGTGCTGCCGTCTTGTCAAAAACACAGGGTTTTTTCTCCCCACCCGCCTTTATTGACATGGATAGTCGAAAGGAGGTGGGGGTGGGGGGGGTGGGAATATTCTTCTTTAGCCATCAAAATGTAATTACGTATGCATGCATAACAATTCGCATCAGATATGTTAATCAGTTTGGCATAATCCTCCTGGCAGCAAATTATATTTATTTAATTATAGCAAATGCAGGGATCCTTCTTTTGTGAGAAAAACTTCTGTCGAGCATTTTCTACGAATGAGCACGTGCTTGCGTGTGCCCGTGTGTGTACATTTTCTTACTTAACGTTATGAAGTCCACATTTTTTGGGAAATTTAAGTGATCTTTCTTCGCACAAAGCATCCACCAGTGGATTTTATTTCCCCCCCCCCTTTCTTCTTTCAAACGCATGCATTCATTCTAAAGTCCGTTTTTAAAAAGACAAACAAATCACAGTCATCCAGAGCGCTAAATACACATTTCCATGCCCTCCAACTCTCCTCCGCGCATTTCTTTTTATTCATTTTTTTTTTTTTTTTTTTTTGCCTGTGCAAAGCGCGATACAAGGACAGGCGCAAATTTATGTGGCGCCTGGAACGCTGAAAAATGTAAACAGTTCATTAGATGGGAAATAAAAGGCATAAAAGTACCCAGGGGCAGAGTGTAATGAGGGGCCCTGAAGTTTCTCCGCGGAGCCTTTTCCCTTCCACTCTGCCGAGCTGCTCCACTTTCAGCCGCCGCACACGGCTGGTGGCGTGGCATGAGGAGTAATTAACCATATTCCGTGTACAATGGCGCGTTGCACGGGCTTTCTGAACCAGCGGGAGAGTGGCAGGGCCTTTTCCAAGTTTAGAACTCGCCACACTCGCATGCGGCTCCACGCGCTCGCCTCAAACTGGCAATTTGGTTCTTTCCAAATCTGTCAGCCTGCTAAATGAAAAGACAGTGGGACGAAAAAACACACACACACAAACGCGCAAGTTCATAAACTAGAACTTTAACGGGGGTGTAATGTGGACGCTTTTCTGCAGCTTTGATATCTTTGCAAAAAAGAAAAAAAAAAGGGAACGGTTTATAATAATCGAATACGGTAAAAAAAAGTTCAGCGACGCTGCAAACTTTAAAGGTTATCTCCGCTACTTCCTGTCCTTCCCCTGCTGCGACATATATCCTTTTTTTTTTTTTTTTTTTCCTTCCCTTCCTCCGGGTGATTCGTGGACCGGTGCCAGCAGGTCCCACTCCAGTCCCCGCCCCTCCACCCCCCCTGCCACCGCTGCCGCCACAAGTGGGGGCCAGAGGTGGAGCGACGCGGCGTGGCGTTAAAAGGAAGCCGAGACCTTTAAGCAGGCGCAAGTATCACAACAGCTCCTTAAATAATGCATCGCTGCTCGGCGGGAGGGTTTAACGTGCGCAGACAGACGCGAGCAGCTGCCACAAAGGAGAAAAAAAACACACACACACACACACACACACACACACACACACACACACAGAGTCTTGACATCTCCTTTAAAAACAAACAGAAAATCAGACTGGGCTGTTCAATTAAGGAAGTGCTCCCGCTTTTTTTTTTGTTGTTGTTGTAATGCATTTGATATATTATCAGTCGCCGGTAAAACACAATGGGGACCGTCACAGGAGGGTGTCATTTGTGCCTTTGTTTGACTGTGCTACTTTGGTGCCATCGACTCCTCCACTTCTGACTGCTCGGTGGCGCTTTGTGTGAGCGCACGCACGCGCGCCCGCGCACGCACACACACACGCACACACAAACACACTCTCACACACACACATACACAGACGCAAGCGGGGCTGCGGTGCAAGGAATAAAAAAAACGACAGAGGCTTCCTCGAGCGCTCGCATTCCCGGCAAACACAGCCGCCACCTCTTTGCAAAAAGAGAGAGAGAGAGAGAGAGAGAGAGAGAGAGAGAGAGAGAGTGAGAGAGAGGGAGAGGGAGGGATGTGCGTACAAGCGCCCCCATATGCGAAACGGTAGCCTGGTGTGTGTTCTCTCCCCCTAATAGAAGTGTAGCAGTGGCATAGAAGCCAGAGCCTCAGATAACAGCGTGAGGCCTCTCATTAGCTCACAGGTTGTTGCTTTGGTGGCACACGCGCACTCACACACACACACACACACAGACACACGCGCGCATTAACGCACACGGAGCACGCACTGCATTGTGCTATAAGCTTTCGTAGAAAAAAAAAGAAACTGAAGGAGTCTTGAGGAAGAAGAAGAAGAAGAAGAAGAAAAAGACGAAGAAGAAGTTGTCGAAAAACACAGTGAGGTGTTCAAAAAAAAAAAACAGTGCGCGCTGCGTATGTGTGCACACCTGCGTACCTGCTATAGGTGTGCAGGAGGCGGCAAAAGTTCTCTACCGGCAAAAGCAGCTTAAAAAAAAAATATGCTAAGCGTCTAGAAAAAGAAAGGACATGAAAATGAAAAAAAGGCACGGGGGTGCAAGAGGAGTGCAGCTTATTAGCCGCGGTGTCTCGCCGCCTCGTAAATGAACGGCTCGTGTGAGTTTGAATGCTGTAACTCCGTCACGCAGGACGCCGTGCGTTGGCTCGTGTTGTTTTAATGCTGCACGACAGGTAAACAGGTTTCCACCTCAGGAGGCGGTGGGTGGGGGGTGGGGGAAGAAGGGGGTGTGGAGCATCTTTCACTGGTGGGTGGGGGCAGGGGGAGGGGGGCGGGGGTGGATATTATTCTGATAAAGGGGGGCCTTTCATGCTTGTACCTCTGTAATACCGGTGGTGTATTTCCCTGCCAAAGTCATTTCTGCGGCTAAGTACAGCCGAGATCAGTCAATAAGCCTAACGACTGTACCCCGAGAAGAGAGAGGGCCGAGAGGCTGCGAGAGAAGAGAGGAGGAGGAGGTGTGTGTGTGGGGGGGGGGGTTGCAAGTGAACTCCAAACAAAGGAGAAAATTTCGAGGAGGGCTTTGATTGAAGACGCGCCATATACTTTTTGAAAGGCCAAGGGATCACCTCTCGACGGTTATTTCTTTAAGGCATGAGGGCCCGATTAAACCCAATATTAAAATATGGAGGCGCTTCTAATGAAAAATCAAAGGGCCTTGTTTCCCCTCCCACCCTCCTCCTCCTCCTTCTCCTCCTCCTGCCATCCTTCCATCTTTCCTTCCCTCCTCGGTCGGCGTTCTCGGTTCGTTCAGGTTTCTTTTCTCTTTTTTTCTCCCATTTCGCCCAGGGTGGTGCGGGAAGGGGACAGATAGAGAGAGAGAGAGAGAGAGGGAGAGAGAGAGGGAGAGAGAGAGACAGGCGAAAGGAAGAGGAAGAGAGGTGGGGAGGGGAAAAAAAGAAGCGTGAGAGCAAAAGAAAGAGCAGGAAGAGAGAAAACGGGCGAGGTAGGTAGGGTTACAGAGATGAGGGAGCGAGGTGCTGCCGGTGCTGCCGGTGCTGCCAGTGCAGAGCAGCAGGCAGACAGCAGCGGGTTGGAGGAGTAAATCAATAGAGCAGAGCCGTTGGGGAGGCGGGCAGCCGGGGCAGGGAGCTGGGAGAGAGGAGAGGAGGATGAGGAGGAGAGGAGGAGGAGAGGGGGAACCGGCGCTGGGGCTGGGGCTCCGATCACAACGCTGGCTTCTGGCGTGCAGTGGGGAATAAAGTGGGCCTCCCCGGGTCAGCACCAGAGAAAAAGGTGAGATTAGACGAAAGTGGAGGAGGGATTTTTTCACAGAGAGGAGGCGGCTGGGGGAGGCAGGGGGGGCGGTGGAGGCGGAGGTGGTGGAGGCGGTGGTGGTGTCGGAGGATGACGAGGGGAGAGGAGTGTGTTTGTGTGTGTGTGTGTGTGTGTGTGTGTGTGTGTGTGCATCGCAGGATACCTGGCAAGCCAGGGACCAAGCGGCCCATTAGCCTGTGGCTACCTACATATGGTTCAGTGAACCCTCTGCTGAGAGCAGCTCCTCTCCGATCAGTCTGCCCGGCTGTTTTCAAGAAAGAACTACCTTCACTTTTAACCCTTTCCCTGCTTTGGAAAAGGGGTTCGCTTCCTGACCTCCATTTATGATTCATCCTTGTTTGATGTCTATTCTTGGAGTGTTATCTAAAATTGAAAAATGTAATGTATAAAAAAAAAAAAAAAAAAAGGCTAGACACAAAGGGAGAGGAATGAGGCCCACTGAGCGTGTGTGCGTGTCAGTGGACACGTACGGACGACAATCTCCTTCAGCGCCGTTTGCCTTTTCTCTTTTTTTTTTTCCCCCTCTCTTTTTTTTTTTCTTCTCCCGTAACGTGACCATTGTGGCGGCTGAATGGGCGGCCTTATTAGCATGAGAATGCGGCAGCACATATAGAGAGACTCAACCAGATCATTATCTCTACATATTTATGTACACTTTGTTATTTCACAAGCCGGAACTCATTCAAATGCTGATGAGGCCGGTCCGCCGCCACCGCCACCGCCGCCACCGCCGCCGCCCCTCCACCCAAAGCCCCTTCCAACATGTGCCCCGCTGAACTCCTCCGTGCGTGCGGGCACCGGTCTCTCCTCGCCAGTCTGCAGGGTTTGCACTGGAATTTAAGACGAAAGGCCGGAGGCCGCGGGGAAGACCCGCTCACGCCTCCTAATCTGATTTGAAGACTACAGAGGAGCCAGCGTGCCATCTTTCAAGCAGGCACCGTACGGCGGGAGCCCGACAACCCAAAGAAAAAGACCAAACATGGATCCGCTCTCTTGAAGAAAAGAAAAAAACCAGAGGGGAAAAAAGATGAATAGGTGCCGTCGTGAGGGGAGCGACGACGATGACGTTTAACTTAATTGATTGTTTCGAAAAGGCGGCAGAAACATTCTTTCACCCCTTTTAAAAAATATTTGGCCATTTAATATAAGCCTTTAATTGACAGAATAGGTCGAGTTTATACGGATCACATTGGAATAAAAACATAGAAAAACACACAAAAAAAACCTGCATGAAAAGTTGAGACGACGCAGAACAAACAAGCCCTCTAACAGCGATTGTGGGAGGGGGTTAAAAAGCAAAGAGTTTAGTCTCACTGCAGGAGTGGCTTGATGCGCTAATGGCGGCCAAGCTTCGGAATAATTGAAAAAAAAAAAAAAAAAAGAGGAGGTAATTCATCTTCCACAATGTAATTCTGATCAAGGCCGCAGCCAGATTCCACTGCGGGCTTCAAAAAGAGCGGCGAGAAGGCAAAACTGTTGGTCGCTGAGAGCAGACGGGGAGAAAAAAAAAACGACAAAAAAGACACAATCCCCTTCATTTCTAGCAGGCTGCCTCATTAGAAACACTTAGGATGAGAGGAGGAAACTGGGTTTAATTGTGTGTCTGCGGGCGCGGGGACGAGGACGGCGCGGGTCTGCGGGGGGGGGGGGTTAAAACATTTGTAAACACACGGCTTCGCGCCTTAAGAAACGGCAACGTAAAGAAACGCCGACTCCATCCATCCCTCCATCCATCCACCCATCCATCCCCTCTCTCACTCCTGCTTTAGAGTCCCCCCTTATTAAAAAGCAAGAGCCACAACCCTAAAAACACAGAGGAATAAAAAAAAAACACATGGAAAAAAAAAAAACACAGAGTGGATGATTCATAATATATTTCATAAATACTTTATAAATTCGCCTCGCCATACTTAAGCCGGTCGTGTGCCAAAAAAAAAAAAAAAGTCACCTATTCTAGTACCCGCTTGTCAGCACATCACTGGGGAGTGGGTGTCACATGTCACTTCTGGTTTACACTGCGTGGGACAGGCACAGAAATAAGGAGGGAGGGAGGGAGGGAGGGGGGAAGGGAGGGCAGGGGGGAGAACAGACAGAAAAGTAGAGGGGAGGTGGAGATGGGGAGGAGAGAGGAGGAGGAGGAGGAGGAGGAGGAGGAGGGGGTGGGGGTGTTATCATATCATCGCCCCCACCCCCCTTATTATCTTTGGCCCCCACTTATTCCAGTCACTCAATCACACAAGCCCCGAGGACAGCCAGCCAGCCAGCCAGCGAGGGGGACCTGGGAGGCCGTCGGCTTCCCGTGGCAGCCGCAGCCAGACGAGCGTCTGAAAGCTATACTGATCGCTGTCAGCGAGCGAGCGAGCGTGCGTGTGTGTGCGTGCGTGTGTAGGGGACTTCGGAGGGGCAGCGGGGAGATAAGCGGAGAGAGGAAACGATCGCACGAAAAGATAAGGGTCGAATTTGCACACTGACAAACAAAAAAAAAAAGAAAAAAAAAAAACAAACAAAAAACAACTGCTCCTGCTCCGGGCGTAATGCAGATAGATGCCTTCCACCACGCAGACAGACAGACAGGCAGACAGACAGACAGGAAGACGGACAGACAGACGGACGGACACGCGCGCCACCGTAAAGACACAGGGAGGCCGCGCAGGAGCCGCTGATCTGCTTACAAATTAGCGGCGTCACGTGCACGGTGTGTTGCGCGTTGTGCGTTGCGTGTTGCGTGTCTGCCGGGCGACTGCTGACAAGAACTCATCTTGTTAACAACAATAAACTGGACGAGGATGACAGGAGGGCAAGTGACCCACACGCACCGCCCATTAGTTTCCCTTCCGGGACACCTGTCAAACCTGCGAAACCACCGTCAGGTAAAAAAATAAGAATAAAATGAAATAATAATCATAAGTCACACTCAGATTTCAGGCCTTTCCCAGATCAGAAAATCTTGTCTCGTTCTTATTGTGGTAGATAAAATTCCAAATTTCATAAATTAGAAAAGGCGCCACCACACATGGAGGTGTTGTCATCCTGTAAACATCTCTCTCTCTCTCTCTCTCTCTCTCTCTCTCTCTCTCTCTCTCTCTCTCTCTCTCTCTCTCTCTCTCTCTCCTGACAAACACAATCTCTCGTCCTTCCTGCCTTGGACGCCGTCCTTCAACCCGCGTCTGACCCGCTGTTGCCGTCACGCCATCAAACACGACGCAAAGAACAACGACGAGAAAATAAAAATAAATAAATAAATGAATGAATGAATGAAAAAAGATTGCAACCGGAGCAACAAAAGGCTAATCCGCAAACGAATCCCATCTCGGTGGCCATAAAGAGGACATGCGAAAAGCCTCGGCCGCCGCAAATCCACAAAAGGGGCTGGAGGAGGACGACGGCGCCGCACGCAACAACTCACCAGCCGAGAGGCAGATCTGTCTGTTTACATTGTAAATCTGCGCCGAGCTCAGAGGAAATAGGGGAGAAATCCCTGTCCATTGATGGCATCCCTCTTTTTAAAAAGCAGTTACGAGCGATTAAGACTTTGGGGAGGCATTGATGAGTTTTGTTAAGCGACAAACTATGAGAGTTTGGGGGGAGGAGTTAAAAAAAAAAAAAGAAGAAATCTGCGTTTGGCCCCGCTGTGTTCAATAAACGCAAGCGCGCGGAGGCAACCTAAGGCGATTTGGAGTGTTTAACAGCCGACGACCGTCGCTCTGTCATGTCGTCTGTTTGTAGAAGTGGCTGCTGAGGAGGACAAGGGCCAAACAACAACAGCAACCCTTCAAGATGGATTACAACCAGGCTAATTCCTCATCATTAGCACTCCGCTTCTGGCATGGAGCGCGCACACACACACACACACACACACACACACACACACACACACACACACACACACACACACACACACACACACACACACACACACACACAGCGCGAAACCAAAAAAAAATCTGCCGTCAACAAACTCAACTTAATTATCGGCATCTGAGTTTAGAAAATAAAGAAAAGCGTGAAAGAAAAAAAAATGCACTTGTGACGGCGGAGTTTTTGAGGACTTCCACACGATCGACTTTGCAAACTCTTCTCTCGCTACTTGCGACGAAGTTTATGGTTACGACGTGATGGGAGGGAAACCTTGGACTGCCCGTGACCACTGGTTTGAAGAAGAAGAAGAAGAAGAAGAAGAAGAAGAAGAAGAAGAAATCATTCTTCACAGCTTTTAATGTGCATCTATAAGAGTTGTACGCGGACCTTCATGCAACACGCAATGTATCAGCATACCTAGAGTGGAGAGCACACATCCCAGCAATGAGCTCTGACCTCCGACAGAGAGCCTCCACACAGGGAGGACGGCGGATATTTTAAAGCGGTTCAAAAGCAGTGCGGAATGAGAGGGAGGGGGGTAGCGGGGGTAAATAAAATGAAACAAAAATGTCAATTCATTAGCAATGGTAAACCAGTCGTGGATGACCCGCAGATGCGCGGCAGCAAATAGCTGTGGGGTGTGGAATGAGGAGGAGGAGGAGAGGCTTCCTGGAGAAGCTGCTTCATCCTGGCAGCCGAGGCTCGGCGCCCGGGCCGCCGCCGCCGCCTTTCAAAGTCAAATGTCACTCATTAATTCGTCTGCGAGTCAATTTATTCCGATACTTGGGGACCAAACGAGGAAAGGCGAGTTACAGAAGTTTGAGGAGGCCTGAGGTGCGTTCACACTTGATACATATCCAATTTGATCATCAACCCATGTGGGTATTTTTTTTCTTCTCTACTTTTTATTTTTGTTTCTGTCGCTTTTTTTGTTCTCTTTCTTACATTCGACTTGCCGGCTCCCGGTTTGCTATACGACTGAAGGCTGCATTTCAGTGCATCTCCAGAAGGTCAGAACACATATGAAATTCATACACACGTATTCTTAAATAATCACAATCAATGTATTTTCTATTGTGGAACAATTTGGTGTTATTAAAATTCTTCACTGGGCAGCAAAGGCCTTTTTTTTCTAACCGTATCACCGTTTGCTTTTTATGATCTTAAGGTAATTTACTATTTGAACACATCCTCCTTTCACACTCGGTCTCGATTTGTAAGCCTCATAGAAACGGTTCAGCAATGATACGTTGGGTCTTTTTTTCCTTCTTTTCCTTCTTCTCCTTCTTCTCCTCCTCCCCTAAATCAAAATGAACGCTGCGGTAATAAAAGGACGGGCTTGATGGTCCTTGGCCGAACGACAGGAGCTTCCCATTCAGAGTCGGCATTAATCAAACTTCCTCACGCCGAAGAATCGAGAGAAAAAACGCCTTGACCACGGCGGGCGCCGCTTCCCCACTTGTGGCGGAGTGAGGTGAAGTAGGCGAACAAGGAAAAGTGCCGACGGCGGATATGTAACGACTCTCAATTAACCTTTAACGGAGTCAAGGATCCTGGAACACAAAGCCTCTCACATTTGAACCGGAGCTGCTTTTGTTAGCGAAAACGCACTTACCCGCACGCACGCACGCACGCACGCACGCACGCACGCACGCACGCACGCACGGCGGCTATTTTAAAGGTAAACTCTCAGAAGAGACTAAAGGGTGGGGAGATATTGGCAGGAGCGGAGAAGGTCTGAAGGATTCATTTGGGCTGAAGAAAATGAAGATGATACAATGAAATGTTGACAGCAATATTTCAAAACGGACGTCCCTCTTTCTCGAGGGCACTTCTTCATCCACGCTCTGTTCGGCCCGCCTTAATTAACTCTTAGGATAATGACCAGGCCACATAAAATACACAAAGTCCGGAGCTCCAGACTACTACAAGGCGCTTTGTAATGAATGGGCCTTTTTACACAAGGACGTTTTTGGGTGACAATGTATTTTTTTTTTCCCCCAACATCTTTAACAAAGCAAAACGGATGAGGTCAGTCTCAATAATAAGTGGAAGGATTTATCACGGCGAGTCCACTCATCACATCAGAGAAGCAAAGTAATTGGTAAATGGTTGCCCGGCGTTGTCCGCGCGCGCGTTTCGGGCCATTCTTAGTGCAATACCGCCACCTGCTGCTCGAAACTGTCAACGGCGGGCCGGTGACAGAAGTCCATCCAACTGTGGGATGTAAAAATGTAAAACAGAGAAAGGAAAAATAAAAAAAAAGTTGTGCAAACTGTTTTATGGCATTCTGAAGTAAAACGTTGAAAAGAGTGGCAACGCTTTTTGACGTGTTTGAAGTTGACGTGCGTTTGAGAAATATTGTTGTGATGTTTTGGGAAGAAGAAAAACATACCGAACTGTAACTGCAACTGTAGTTTCTTTCAAAATCGTGGTTCAACTCAGAAGATTTACACTTTATTAATCACGTCCAGCCGGAGCTTACGGCACAAAATGGGACACCTCGGAAAAAGTCAAGAAAGGGAGAGAGAGAGAGAGGCTTTGATTTTGGGGGAGGGAAAAAAGAAGTAACGACAACACAGAAGACACCAAGCAAGCGCCAGCTTCCAGGACTGTGGAGAGAGAAAAAAAAGGGAAGAGGGAAAAAAAACACCCCCTGAACTCGGAGCCGCCGCCGCCGCCGCCGCCGCCGCCACCGCCGCCGCCACCGCCACCGCCGCCTCGCGACAGCATGTGACATGTGATCATGCTCACGTCGGAGGTATCACACATTTACAATTACCGCCGTATATAATTCGACAGGCATCCTCGAAAAATAAATTTGGCCTGCGAGTTTTGCGACAGCAGACATCTGCTGCTGCTGCTCCGCCTCCCACCCCCACCCACCAGCCAACCCTACTGGGACGGACCAAACATGGCCCTTTTGAAGACGCTGTTTAGCTGATAGATTCCATTAAATTAAGCTCGTGCGAGGCCTCTCCCTCTCCTGATCAAAGCCTGCGCTAAGAGCCGGGCCGCCCTGCCTCCCGTGATTCGGCTCCATCAAACGGGATTTTTTTTTTTGTTGTTGTCCCCCCCCCTTCAAATGAAATACATAAATAAATAAATAAGAATGACCTGGTCTTGCTGGTCAAGCTGCCCACCCATTTGCTGCAAGCCGGCACCTTTAAAGACCCCTGCTGCAAACCTCCATTATCACAATGACGCCGCTGAGCCCGGGCAACAAAGCTCCGTCTCTGTCTCACACACACATACACACACACACACACCTCTGGGATGCCCATTTGATAAGTCGTCTTCCTGGATGAAATGGCCGGGTTAGCGAGGTCGACGCTGGCCCTGTCTGGAAACGGAGGAGGAATGAGGTTTCAAGCTGGCACACCGGCGGTAGGCGGACTTCAAACCGGGGGTGAGCGGGAGGATGAGAGAGCGGGTTAAGGGGGGAGACACCCGTGGGAGGCCGGTGGGTGGGTGGGTGGAGGTGGAGGAGGGGGAGGGTTGTGGCGAGGGGTCGAAGATGGGGATGCTGGCTGGTGCAGGGAGTGGAAGAAGCCTTGATATCCCAGGAAAGCACAACAAAGCCGCAGCTTTTTACATTCAAAAGAAGAGGAGATGGCCTCTTTCTGCGCCGCCCCCCCGCCGCCACACGCCTCCTCCTTTTGCTTTTTTTATTTATTTATTTTTCCCCGAGCAGTGTCATGTCCTCCCCGGGCCTGCAGGAAGCCAGAGGCCAAGTTCGGCTTTAACATTTGGCACATCTGAGACGCGGTCCGAGGGAGGGAGGGGGAGAGGGAAGGGCCGAGGTTCTCGCCGAGTGAGCGGCCGAGCGAGCGCTCGCGTCAAGTTTCAACCAGGAGGCCTTGTTGGCGTTGCGGGGAGGAGAGAGCGCAGTTGGAAAGGGACAAAACAAACAAACAAGCAAACAAAGGGAGCGAGCGAGCGAGCCGATGCATCAAAAGAGTGGTCAGTCACAAGAGTCACAAGCGGACCGCCCTTCATCCACCACCACCATGTCCAACCTGTGACCCTGACTTCACTACGGTGGTTTTGTTGGCACATGTGCACACAATTGCTTTTGTTGCAATTTTTGCACCAATATCAGTGAACAGCGGCTGTCAACAGCCACAGCAATAAGAGAAAGTCAGTGGAAGGAGCTGATCGAAACACACCAAAGTTAATCCAACTATTGGTTTTATCTAAGTATGTCTTGTAAATGACTTCATTGGGTTTTTTTTTTTCAACAATTAAGAACATCTATTCGGCTTCACACTGCATGAAGTGTAATAAAAACGAAAACTAACAGATTGATTGCATTATAGAACTGGTATAACAGATCTTCAACACAATTAGTTGAAATATCTTTCTCGCCACCGTTCCTTCAACATTGACACAAACACATCGGAGCAAAACCACTGCAGAGTCACAGATTGTCGTCATCTCAGGTTTATGTCCACTATGCACTGTATGAGCATGTATGAGTATGTGTATACCGCGGCTGCCAACGCTGTGAATTTCCCCATTGAGGGTTTAATAAAGGAAATATCTTATCTTATCTTATCTTATCTTATCACATATGTCCCCCTACAAAAAAAAAAGTTTGTGACTTGACATTACAGGCCTTAAAATGAACAAAAATATCCTGCACTTTATATTAGATACTAAGAAACAGCCAGAGGGAAACACTGAGGATTAAATACAAGCCGGTTTAAAGCCGTTTGCTTTGTTTGTGAGGGAGCAGTGGGGCTGTCATAATATCAGACATGAAATATTGATATCCACTGCTTTGTGTTTTAACTTATCAACAGTGGATGATACGGGAAATAGTAAGCGAAGGGTTGGCAACTACAAGGAAAAGGATCTGGGATTCTAGCTTCTTTCGTTTGGTACGAAGCTTTAATGATGATAACACTAATAATAAATTGATTAAAGTTGTTTTGTGGAAGGACTTTTCTGCCCAGCGGCTTAAGGCCAGCTGTCTTTATGATTCTGCTGTGTGAGCAACATCAAAAGTAATCTGAAATCAGTAAACAATAACAAACAAATTCAAAGTCAGTCAAGGCATGCATTTTGCAGGTGAAGCACCCGGACCAAACGCTTTTCACACTTTACGGCCGGATGAAGCGCAACGGAGCCAAATCTTAAATAACAAGCAATGGCAGTGTTATGTGTTGTTATTGATTTAACAGAAATACTTTGAGCATGAACATCTGTAGCCAACAACAGGGACCTAAATGCGAAGGGGGGACCCACAGGACCGGCTCGCTCATTAGGCTTTGACAGAGGAGAGAGATCAAGTGGAGCTGCGCAGTGATTTATGAATTACTAACCGAGGCCAGGTACTCCAGAAACAAACGCGCACCGGCGGCTCTCAACAGGCTTTTGCAAGAGTAAATAAATAAAGCAAAATAGAAACTCGCAGCACGGCGCGAGAGCTCCGCACTGGAGGCGAGTCTGAGCTTCAAGCTTCAAGCAGTTTGTGCACGAGCTCCGTCTGCAGGTTTGTCTGAGGGGGAGCAAAGTACTAGTAGGGTTTGAGAGGGTGACAACCACGCTGTCATATGCAGTCACCTTTTTCTGCAGTAAAAAAAAATAAATAAATGAGAATCTGACATTTGCAACTCGTCTTGCGATGAAATAGGATATAGTTTGTGTTTCTTTCACAAAACAAAACAAACCAACCGCGGGACTAGAGGTGGGAGTGGTGCTGCTGGAGTACTTACAAAGTCCTTCTCCAGCTTCTCCACTTCCTGCTTGTAGCTCTTCAGCCTGCTGTTGTGCATGGCTCGGCTCTGGATGGGGATCTCGCGCACCTCCAGGTCCATCTGCTCCAGCTGCACAGCACGTTTAAACCAAACAAACAGAAACACTCAAAATACTTTTTCTTTGCCCGGTAACTGTACGATATTTCATGAAGAAAAAAAAATCTAAATTTTGCAATTAGTGTCAACGTGAAGTAAGTCAAAATGTCGAGAATAAAGTCGAAAGGCTCTGCGCGTAAGTCTGGTGGAGTACTTCTGTTTTCGCCAGTTTCCTGATTACTGTTTTCGGCAAATGACTTTTAACTGTGGCTAGCTGGGTCAATCTACCATCCCTGCAGTTTACTCGCCAATTTCCACTTTATTTGCAACGACTTTAATTCGGCTTTATTCACGAAATTTCTTTCTTCTTTTTTTCTGTCCACTTTTTTTCCCACGAAATTTTGGCTTCATCCACGAAATGTAAACTTAAGACTCAAAAAATCTAATCTCCTTCCTGTGATAATTTTTTCTCTCTCTCTTCTTGTGGCCCTCAATACTCTCCACTGCCCCACGTGACAAGGCGTGCAAACGATAAACTTTCTGGAAGTGATCAACTTGAGCTGCATTAACTGTAAAATATTCCCAATGTCGATTGCATGAGAAACGGGGGGCGGTGAGAATGCGGTGGCGGCGGCGGCGCTCGCACTCTTCACTCAGCGGCGATGAAAGGCGTGACAGGAGACGGCTGCGGCTCCGGCGAACGCACGCGAGGGGAGCCTCCCGTGTCACCCCGAGTGAAGTGAGGGAGCATTTGATGCGTGGCGAGACAGGTCTCCGGCGGTGGCGGAGACTAATCAGCGTGACATAACGAGACGGAAGCGACAACAATTTGTCTCTGTCGGGTGACTCTGCTCGTTTTTTTTTTTTTTGTTTGTTTGTTTGTTTTGTTTTTTTTTCCGTATGCGTGCGTATGTCTGTACGTATGTATGTATGTGTGTGTCTTTTTTTTTTTTTTTGCTTTTTTTTTTTTTTTTTTTTAAATGGCAACACGACGACTCCCGCCCACCTCGAGATAATGGCTTGAAATGTGTCAGAGGGGTGTCACTTAAAAGCGCATTACTAGAAAGTGATCATGTGAGCAGCAGCAGGAGGAGGCGGCGGCGGCGGCGGCGGGAAAAACCCCTCCGCGCTGCCACACGTGCGTCTGCACGGTGTCATGTCACCGGCAGGCGGAACACAGGTGCGGTTGTCTCGTGCCAGTGCAAATTGTCTCCTGCCTCACTTTGCACAAATTCATTATTTAGGAAATGGGAAGAGGAGGGGAAATTACTGATCAAAGACGTACCAACTCTCTGACTTCTTCAAGCTGTTTGTCGACATTTAGAACCAGCTGTGTCTTCTCCTCTGAAAGAGAGGGAGGGAGGGAGGGAGAGGGTTGAAAAAAAACAGGGAACATATTGATCAGCCGACAGAGGAACAGCACTTCATGACAACAGACCCGACTCCCCCGCAACAACGGGGGAGAGAGTGAGTGGGGGGGTGGGGGTGGGGGCGGTGGGGGACGAGGAGGAGAGAAAAGAGGCCGGGAGAAAACAACACACGAGGACACATTTGAAGATATATTTACACATTCTCTGTACACGAGGAGCCAACATTTGATGTCTCGTAGTTATTGGCGTCTACGAGGCCTTTGTTGGGTTTTGTTTTGTTTTTTTTGTTACCTCTTCCTTTCTTTCCTGTTGAGGAGCGGTGAGACACCTCGTGCCAACTCAAAGGGAAGGGAGGTGTCAGCTTTGCTCACTTGCCAGAAGTCTGAAGTCCCACTCAGAATGACTAACGCGCTGCTCGGCGGCGCCTCACCCCCGGTGGCTGCTGCTCCTCCACGTTTACCCATTGAAACTCATTACGACTTGCGAGGCTTTTTTTTTTTTTTTCGAGGGCGCGATGCCGCGCGCGCTGCTCTTCCCGCCGCCTTTATTTCAGGCAACACACACCTCGTCGAATTTTGTGAGATCTGGGGGAAAAAATTGGCTTTGTTGCGGAATTTAGCTCTTTGAACCGCACCTTAGTTGCTACCACGCCGCATCGAGTGTTTAGAATAGTGACGGTGAAATACACAAGCACAATGCTTAATTTAAAATATACCAAATCTCCTTTTTGTGCTGTATAAAACAAGTCACATTATACAGCATTTAATCTGAATGCACTTGAGGCTACAGGGACAACTCCGAAATCCACAATGCACATATTTGCGTACGTAAAGATGTTTTGTAATTGTATTCGACTTTTGGCCATTTTCCATTCTTTAGTGCAGCCGAATGTTGATTTTTTTTTTTCAACTCTAATCTCCATCCATTCATTGAGTTCCTGCACGTCCTCGGCAGCACTGAACCTCGATTAAGCAAAATAGAATCAGAATGATTAAACCCAAGTGTCACTGTTTTGTGGACTACGTCAGTTGTTCAAGTCGGTCCAGAATATTGCAGCCAGATTATGTCCATCTTGGTTTGTTGTTTTTTTTTTGTTGCAGCGAATGTATCTGGGGATTTGCTCCCTGCACCACCCAATCAGGAGAATGTGCACGTTAGATTAAGTGTTAATAGATTTTTCTCTTGTTTTAACGTTATCTTGTGGGAGGAATGGAGCCCCTCAACAGCGCGTGCGCACACACACACACACACACACACACACACACACACACACACACACACACACACACACACACACACACACACACACACACACACACACACACACACACACACACACACACAGAAGAATATTCAGAGATGTTCTGCGTGGCCTCAGAAGTCAGACACTGATAAGAATGCAGACTGGATTTGGAATGAACCATCATGATGTGAGACATCAGAATCCTGCACAACAAAGCAGCAGTGGACATCTGACTCGATATATTTTATTATTTTACCCAAAAAGGTCTTTTGTGAAACTATCTTAAGTCCTGCGGATGCTCCCGTCACTGTCACATTATCACAGACAACTTCTGCTAAATAAGGAACAGAAATCATCATTAGCATTATTCATGTATTCAGCTGGGGAATAGGGAGACTATTAGACCAAATCAAATAGACATTTGACTAATAGAGAGGCTGACAAAACTAAAAATGCCACCGCAGTACAAGAAGGTGAATGTAAATCAATGTGTATTTCTGTGAAAACTTCAAAACTCATCTCAAACGTGTCTGGTCACCTCGTGTTTCTTCAGCATTGAAGTAACGGATAAAAATACCACAAACACCTGCTCCCTTTTTCAGGCAGGGCCAACATCATCTCTTGCAAGTCTTCCGAGTTTACTTTTAAAAACCCAGTCCAAGACCGAAGCTTAGGCAGTAAACAGCAAGCGGCGATTTCCTGAGAGGAGAAACGGTGATCTCTTGAAAAAGCTCAAGGCCACAGCTAGAGCACTGGAAACTTGGATTGATATTAGCTGAGACTCTACAGCCTGTAGATGGATGGACAGAGTGACGGGCAGACTGACGGATAAATGGATGGTTGGATGGACGGACGGACGGACGGACGGACGGGAACCTTTGCAAACACGTTGTAAACAAGGAACAGTTTTGTTGAAATGAGTTGAAATAATCAGCAGTCAATATCTCATTTCAAAAACTCAAAAGGCAAAATATTTCCGTGCACACGATGATGAGCTGAGTGTTACTCAGTGGTTTATTAAAAGCGCATCAAGTAACACTATTATTTTATTTATTTGGTTATTTTAACTCACCAACTAATGATTAAATACCACATACAAGCAATGTTACTGATCGTGTCAACCTCGGTTTTCCAATCTCCAACTTGAGCTCAAATTCTTATTCCTATTTTATTCCAATCCTGTTTTCCCTATTTCCTTCAAACAGATCCCTGTAAGTGCAAATCCATCACAAACATTTACAAATTGTTTGCAATATTCTACACATTGTTTAAATTAAAATAGATTTGGTGCAACAGGAGAAAAACTGTTTCCCGCCCACTGATATATTGCATCCCAAAGAAGAGGCAAACAGGCATAAGAGAGGGAAAACGAGAAGAGCTTAATGAGAAGGGAGGGAATTGAGATTCAGTTGCGAGCCATTCTGCCAGTGGCAGCGGACACACAACTACTTGTGGTTGTAATGCGTTTCCCGCCTTTGTACATATTCATACGGGTTTACTCCGACACAGTCAACAGATGGCGAGAGGAAGCAATGTGGAATTACACAGTGGAATGGGCTGCAATGAATCTTCAAAGATGCCAATTCCAAACCACAAACGTTCAGTCGGGCGGGTATTTACGTGAGAGGAAATGGTTCCTTGAAAAACGCCACCGGGCGAAGCGGTGTGCAAAAAGAGGCAGAAATGTTCCAAGTGGAGGTTGGATGCAGTTTTGAGCAAATCAAAAGAGAACGCAAACAAACAACAGCGGTAGTCACAAAACCATTGTGGAGAGCACAATTTAGACGGAACTGTGTTGAATTGAGTCTGCTCGCCAAAAGTTTATGGCAACATTTTTGGAATAGAATTTTGATTATTTCAGTTAAAGCCACTCACAAAACGGCAAAACATTGGCATAATAATCCATCCATCCATTTTCCACACGCACTTGGTCCTGCACTCAGGTAGCAGGGGTCTGCTGGAGCCTCTCCCAGCTGTCAGAGAGCGAAGGCATATCGCCAGTTCATCGCAGGGACACATAGAGACATAAACAATCTTTCGCTCTCACACACACACACACACCTCCGGTTAATTCAAAGTCTCCAATTCACCTCATATGCATGTTTTTGGACTGTGGGAGGAAGCCAGAGCACCCAGAGAGAACCCACGCAGACACAGGGGGAACATGAATTGAACGGAATCGAACCCACAACCTTCTTGCTGTGAGGCGACTGTTAGCTTGAGTGTTTTTTTGCCATTGTTCCATTCCAGTTATGATTTGCTAGTATATGGTGACACAGATGCAAAACGCAACCTCGGGCAAATGATAAATAAGGCTTTCCAAAATACTATTCATGGCCAACTGTCTACAAAACCCTTGAAAATTGTTCTTAGAAATGAGGAACACGTCTAGCAAGGGACAACATGATGCGTTTTAGGCTGCTTTAGAAAATATTTTAAAAAGAAAAAAAGAAACTACTGAAATGAACTCCTCGGGGGGGGGGGGGCGGGGGGGGGGGGTGTACAGTCCAGTCACGCAATAAATAAACCATACTGGTAAACTTTGCAGAAAAAGTCATTTTTGACCTTGATGTAAAAGACTGTAGCTTATAATCATAAACAACTTTTTGTTTTGTTAGCTAAAGACGAAACTGAAAAGGTAAGTGTATAATTGTTCTCATCTGAACGCTTCTGAATACCCTTCTGCTTTGAAATGATACTTGGATAAACCACATGATGAAAGTGAGCGTGTAAATAAAATCCACACTATTAAACACAATATTAAACTACGAGATCTACTCCCATGTTCAGTTAGACAAAAAATGTGCTGTTAATACAGCCAGGCAAAGTGCCTTTGTTGCATAGCATCTACTTCTATAATGCACACAAGCACCAGCAACACATTCTTGAAATTGAAGCTCAGAGGGTTTACATTTAAGCGTTACATTTCATTCTTCTGGCAAATGATGAACTAAACAAATAACGAGCGCCAGAAACCATTGTGGGCAGCACAATTTATGAAGACAGGGCCGTCTTTCTAAATTGTGCCTTTTCAGACTAAGACTAAGTCTGAAGACTGTATCATAACAGATTACATTATGATGGTGAATTTATATTTTGCAAAGGCTAATCTCGTTAAATCCAGGGTCAACATTCTCTATGTGAATACCACATTTGGAGCAACTTTGGTACTCCATTGCAGCATTATAATTTGACAAACGTTTAGCCAGAACTATGATAACAAGGGAGCCAAAATATTCCAACTTTAGCACCACAATGAATACATCCAGAATCTAGAATGTTATTTTTAATTGTGTCCGTGTCTTTTTGCCTGTCAAACGCCGAGCTACTTAGGGGTGATGGGTACTGTCACAGTTTGATTGGCTACATAAACGCAGCGCGACCTTTGCTGCACTACTTAAAGCAACAAACTACTAAATGTATCTCATGAGAAAATGAGTAATACATGAATCGAAGACCCAGTCATACTATTCCACCGTTATGTAGCTCCCTCAGCTGTGTGAATCCCAGCGGACTAATGTGCGACGCCTAGCCCATGTCAGCGTAGCCTCAGCTAATAAACAGTACTTGTCTTACCTCCACTTAGTTTGGGAATTCTACCAATTTTGTTGGTTACTTCTGCCGTAATCGTTCCAAAGTCCTGCTCGTAGGCCTCAAAGTCTGAAGACATTTTTCACAATTTAGGTTTAAAACAGGTGGATTTCCACTTGTACAGTTAGCTCCGGGTAATAACAACAATCGAGACGAGTCGCTTCCTTGAGTTGCAGCAAAACACGTCCGGTGGGAAACTGAATTTTGTTATTACGGCAAAGACAAATGTTTCAGCTTTAAAAACATACTTAACGCTTATTTTTAATTAGCTTGTACGAGTATATTGGTTTTTAATGTCGTTCAACTTTTTAGTGAAAATTTATTTCTGTAAAAGTGGCAATCGACGTTTTAAGATACACGTCCATAGCCATTTTTTCCTGTCACATCCGGAGAAAGGTTCCCACAGAAGAAATTGAAGAAAAATACAAGGAAGTGACCAAGTCATTGGCTTAAAGTGACAGCTTTTTGTCTATTCACAGAAATCATGATTGCCTGCAAACCGGTAAGCTTTACGGTCGTGATTCTTCATGTTAGAGTTTCATATTTTATGGCATCAAGCCAACCTGATACATTTATGTCATGCTTGGGAACCTGGATACGCCAGCTAATGCTAACTACAGTTAGCTTTTGACGTTAAGGCAAAACCGAAGAAATGCCACTGACATCTTCGGAATCGCATGTGCAGGGCTGCTCCTCTTTTTGCCACTTGGAATCCTAAACGGATATCCTCTGAACGGACACTAATTATATATGTTGCTTTCCATGGCGGGTCTTGGCGAGAATTAGCTAGCTTAGTGACATGAGCTAATTAGTGAGTTTAGAGGTGCGTCGCTGTAGTTTGTGTGTTGTTGTTCTTTTTCTAACGCGGTACGCTTGTATGTCAAATGTTGAATGTGTAATATTTTCTACCTGTGCTATTAAAGTAATCGTAGTAGCGGACTGATTTACAAAACAAAGTAATATCATCTTACATACAGCCGCACTCTTTAAAAATCACCTGCTGAATCAACGGCCACCTTTATCTTTCCCATAAATACTTTTGATTAACAACTTTAGAAAGAAAGTTTTATATCTGATATCAGCTGATAAAAAAGTTCATGTCCTCAATCTGGAAAGCTGGAAATTGATTGCGACTGAGTCTACGTGATTAAAGTTATTTGTTTATATGTTACTCTTGAAAAAAAAATGTAACATAGGTTATGACGTGAACGTTACCACCGTTAATAACAGATGAATTTCTGAGGCCTCGTTTACATGAAGACGACATTTAAAAAAAAAAAAAAAAAAAAAAACACCATATTCGGAAACGCTTTCGGGGGAAAAACGCTTACGATAAGCCTTGTTCATAAATATCCGCATTTACACAAAAACACTGGAAATTACAGTGTCTGTTACTCGGGGCTATGTCGTTCCTGCCAACGTCATAGCAGCAGCCAAGAAAGTCACAGTTATGCAGCAATAGGACAGAATGAAGTAAATGTAGTTTGTATGTGTTTGTTTTAGGATAACACTGAACTGTCTCTCTTTATGTCTTCTAGATGGGGGATTTGAGAGTGTCACAAGGATAATGCGCAAGATTGTGCAGAAGGCGGGCAGCGTAGGATGCCACTTGTTGCCTGTGCATGGAAATATGGAAAGCAGAAAGCCCCAGTGACCCAAGGCCAGACCTGCTCCTGGGTCCTTAGAGAACAAGAAAGAATATGTTCTCAGTCTTTTATAGTGACTTTGCAAGATAGCACTGGCCAAAAGTGACACATTAAACTTGACTTCTACATTTCATGATCCGTTTTGCCTAAATATTAGTAAAACCTGAGGCCGGAACATGAACTTCTTGTCAGCTTTTGTAACGTTCGAGAACCTCCATGAGGTCCGGAGATTGTGCCACTGGGGTCCGATTATAGCACTGTCTGTCATTGCTATATGTTCCACCATGGCGATTTTGGACTCAATCATTTGGTACTGGCCGCTTGACACTACAGGGGGCAGCATCAACTTTCTTATGCTCATCAACTGGACTGTCCTGATCCTTTACAACTACTTCAATGCAATGTTTGTAGGGCCTGGATACATTCCTCTCGGCTGGAAACCGGTAGGTATATAAAATGTTGATTTGCTGTGAAATTGCTGCTTAGTGTCTGAAGGATTGACACCTTTTTTGTTTTTTATTTATGTATTTGTCCCAAAACAGGAGAATCAGCGTGATACCCAGTACCTGCAGTACTGCAGAGTGTGCCAAGGGTACAAGGCCCCCAGATCTCATCACTGTCGCAAGTGTAACAGGTAACCTTAGTTATTACCATAGTACAAGGGTTTTATGTCTCATTTGAAATATCCAAGGAGTGTAAATCCTGAGCTACATAATGTTAATATACTTGCTCTAGTATTTACTAGCAAACTCTCATGCATCATGTGAAAAGACTTCCTTCTTGGCCTCTCCTCTTCAGATGCGTGATGAAGATGGACCATCACTGCCCTTGGATCAACAACTGCTGTGGACATACAAACCACGCCTACTTCACCAGTTTCCTATTGCTGGCCCCATTGGGCTGCTCACATGCTGCCATCATCTTTATTATGACTATGTACACGCAGCTCTACGAAAGGGTGAGTCCGAACCACAGTCATCTGCATAATACAGTTGTTGGTATATTGTGTTAACAAAATCCCATTTACACTGGTTTTGACACAAATAACAAGCTTCTTTTTTTCCCTCTCTCTGCAGATATCATTTGGCTGGAGCACCGTAAAGATTGACATGAGTGCCGTGCACCAGTTTCAGCCCATTATGCCCTTCAGCGTACCCGCCTTTGCTGCTACGCTCTTTGCCTTAGGCTTGGCACTGGGCACCACTATTGCTGTTGGCATGCTTTTCTTTATACAGGTACGTGACCTTCAAGAAATTCTTTTTCCGAGTTAACGAAATTAAGTTTGACAAACATCACATCTGACTGTTGATACTCCTTTTTTCAGATGAAAGTAATTTTGCGAAACAAGACCTCGATCGAGTCCTGGATCGAGGAAAAGGTGCCAACACTGATTTATATAGCCACGCACTTGTTCCAAATGCTGATCACCACTCTCTCACGTACCTTTTTTAACGCAAACTTTCACATTTCTCATTCCTCTCCCCACTTTCCACCAAGGCCAAAGACAGAATACAGCACTACCAAACAGGGGAGGAGTTTATTTTCCCCTACGACCTCGGCAGCCGTTGGATGAACTTCAAGCAAGTTTTTACGTGGTCAGGGACGCCCACGGGGGACGGGCTTGAATGGCCCGTCCATCCCAAGTGCCACCAGCACACCTTAACAGTATGTTTGCTCTCTCTGAGTTTGTTGATGAGATTGAATTAAGGAGGGGGGGAAACTCTCTTAATTTAACAGAGGTTTAACCGTCAAGCACCAGTAGCTTTAATCATCTTATTCTTCTCTAAACAGATTGAGCAACTGAAGCAGAAAGCTGATAAACGAGTGAGAAGTGTAAGTACCTGCCAAAATTGAAGGTCGGCCAATTAAAGAGAATCAGAGGCAGACCTTTATAAATACTGGCTTGTGGTTTAACATGGACTCTGTCGGAAATTGTTATTTCACTTGGTACCTGGTTAGAAGCTCATCCGTCCTGTCGCTTTTCCTTTGGTCAGAGACGTAAAATCATCTTTGCCTCTTCCAGCAGGTGCAGTATCGGGCAGTGGAGGACTACAGTGGAGCCTGCTGCCCTGTGAGCAAAGGTCTCCAAACATTCTTCAGGACGCCCTGCACCGAGGAGCCGAGGATCCCCCTCAACAAGGGTGACACTATTCTGGCCACACGTGGCACCAAGTGAGTTTGTCGAGGTTGGAAGCAATACAATCACACATCTGTAAAGATCATTAGCATTCATTTAAATGACACAAAATTAACTTGATTTTCTCTTCCTTAGATGGTGGATGTACGGAGACAAAGTTTTGAATGAGCAGGAAGCGATAGGTGCGTTGACTTGCTTGAGGCGCTGACTTAAAATATGCAGTAGTTCAAAAATAAGTGTTCTTCCTGTCTTTTTCCCCCCCAGCGGGAGAGCGCGTGAGGGGCTGGTTCCCGAGGCGATGCGTGGAGAAGTGCCATTACGACACGGCTGCCAGTGAAAACACCAGCGATAAGAAAGTTAATTAAAATAGCCGAGGAGGCCGTATGTAGAGCAGGGGAGTTAAACTGAGCAAAAGGTGTGCGTGTGCACGTGTATGTCCTTATTCATAAAACCAACACCCAATGAAGATGTCATGCCTGACGCTGCAGGCTCACAATCAGTAGTTTTCTACTCAACAACGACTAAAGGTTGTCACTCATCATTTCAAAACTGTTCATTTTTGTTTTATTTTGTTTGGGGGTGAGGGGGCATGTTACATTGGTCATAGATATTTGCTGTTAATTATTGTCTTACAGTGGACTGCAGAGTGTTAATGTGTCCATGAGATCAGTTTGACTCCTCTGACCAAAGGTCAAACCCAGCATTGAGTCTTAATTTCCAAGAATCGCCGCCAGGCTTCAATGTAACTGCATTGTGATTTACACAACTTTTTACTTGAAGCTGCTGTTGTTTTTACATGTGTTGATGTCCTTCTTTGCTAATTATGCAATGCCTCAGCCCCGTCAACCCCAGGGCTACGTCATGCAACTCTTTCTACTGTATGGAGATTAAATTTTATTTCATTTTGTAAAAAAAAAATTAATAAAGTGTTGGCCTTGATGTATAAATTGATTATTTAAAAAGATCAAATCCTTTGTGGGTGTTCTTTCTATACAATGCCACTTTGTGAGAACAAAACAAGATGATGTATTAGAAGTTGTGTTCTAAAAGTCACTGCTATTCAGAACCTTTTGAATTGTATAGTGTTACACAAAAAGTACAAATGATATAAAAGAAATGCAAAAATAGATTGATTTATTTTTATTTTTTCAACTAATTCAACTACTGGTTAAGCTCAACTATCTTAAACCTAATAGTAAGAAAACATTCTCTTATTGAATTGTTTTTGACACATAACCTTACAACCATGTTGCTTATGGTAAAATGCTTTTTCTCAAGTTGGAAACTGCGTTTTACTGGTTGCAGTGGCCTCTACAATCTATTTCAGCTTTTTAAAGGTTCAAAGTGAACTACAACCCATTGGATAGAAAACCCATGACTGAAAACCGAAAAGTCAGTTTTAGGCACAAATAACCTTCCTGTGTCGACGTGCTGAAATCAATTTTTGGCACGCTGAAACCGTCTTAGGCCAAGCTAAAAACTGCATGACGATGGTTGTACTGACCCTTTAAAGCTATTTCAGCAGGTAAAAGGCACTGAGAAACCTCCAACCTGTCAGATACTCCCCCATGGTTGAAAAATTGATTTTAAAGCTAAGTTACCCTTGCCGTGTCAACATGTACACTGGAATCAATTCCTGGAAAGCTTGAGACTAAATGTTACCGGTTGCACTGACCTGTTTCTGTTTCTGAGCTATTTCGGCTTGCAAAAGGTAGAGCGTGAGCAATGACATGACAAATATCAAATGATTTGGAAAAATAGGCCACTTGAGGGTATATTGACCTCCAAAATGGACTTCAATTAGATGAAAGTCTCATGCTGCTGGTTGCATTTGCTTTTTAAGCTATTCTGTGTGGTGAAAGGGACTGATTGAGCTGCAACCCATGTTACAAGGAAAGTGCAGCTGCAGAGAAAGACCGCTGGGCTGAAGGATTTCTCAGAAATCATTTCTGTATAGTTTGGTAATTTGACTATCCAGTCAAAGGTCCAGTCAAACCCAGTCTTCAAGATAATTCTCAACAAGCACTGATCACACTCCCACAGCAGAGGGGCTCAATAAATTTCACATGGTCAAGTATGTGACCATTACTCAAGGTTAGGGTATTCTTTATAGGGGCCCTATGATGAAAAACTGTCTTTTTGACATGTGTTCCAGCATTACTGGCATGCCAACAAACACACCAAGAACGAAAATGACAACGTGTGCATTTCTAAATTGTCTGGCTTATTCCGTCTTACTGCACTGAAATTAGCCGTTTGGATTTTGCTCGACTTTCAATGTCACAAGTTGAGTTGATTATCATTGCAACGCCTCTGCAGACCTTTTATGGGAAGTTCCCTTGAAAGCCATACTCCCCGCTAGCTAGCGCTAGTAGTGAACGGCTGGCCAATCACAAGAGAGTGTGCTGTTCCAGGGCAGACGGATAGAGCAGGTGGGGGAAGAGCACCAAAACAGTCTATTCCGGCAGAGTGAGAGAACCACTTGTTTTAACGATCTTGAAGAGGTTTCTTCCTCTCATCAGAAAGGCTTCTTCAGTTCTGAACTCAACTGAACTCTTCTACTTCATCCTGACTGCCTGCTCCTTCCCTTAGGCAGGCAGTAACAAACAATGTGTCTGTTTTGTTGTTGTTTTGATCACTTGTGGATTACTTGTTGACTATGGTGTTAGTGGAATATGGGTGTTTTTTTCATAATGATAATGCAAGGGGGTACTTGAATGAATATATAGGTTGTTATATTCCTTGTAATAACATTTTTTGTTTGAGTGAATGTGCTGTTTATTTATTATGGAAGCACTTCCATACGCTTCCGTAAGTTATGCTATAACAGTGAAGTCCAAAAGAAATTTCCCCCTGGGACAAGAAAATGGGTCATTTGGGGTCATGATTAACTTTTTGGTGTAAAAAAAAAAAATATCTGGTAAAAATTCAAGGTTAAAAATACATTTTACTGCCACATTATCCCAATTAAATCAACAGTTTCTGTGGAAATGTTCCAACATGTCTTTGAACATTTGTCTTCCATCTCGGCATAGGGAAACGAATGCACTACCAAGCGGCGACGGCGACGTGAACGCAGCTTCCACTACGTGACTACGAGTCCCACAGTTCTTTGCGTTTCCACATAACCAATAAACGCATCCTGTAAGCTCACGTGGCACCAGTTGGCTCGTGAACTAAGTGCGTCCGGAGCATGGCTGTATTATAAGAAGGTCCGGAGAGGACAGGTCTCCGTCCCCTCTAGGGCAGATGTCAAAATCAAAGCGGTGCTTGTCGGTGTGAACGGGTGTTTTCATGCCCTGTGGCTTAAGGCCCTTTAATTTCCCGGTAAGTTTACTTTGACGTCGCAAGGGTTTGTGTTAGTGTTTCATTGTGGGAGGGAGGGGCGAAATACACATTCCAGCTACTCGTCTTGTCAACAGAAGAGTTCGTACTATTGGCACCACGCTCTTAACAACACTTACCTGGCCTATAATTTAAAAAAATAAATAAATAAAATAAATTACCGGAGAGTGACAAATCCGCTGGCGGCTCCTAGCTGCTCAGCTAGTTGCCAGTCGACTGTGTGTGTGTTGTCGTTGGAACGAAACAACAGTTGTCCCAAGGAGAAGCGTGACATTGGTAGAACGTTATTTATTTATTTATTTTCCACGGCTGTCAAAATATCGCTTGAGCAATTAGCCCCTGTGGTGTGGTGGCTACACGCTAGCTAGCAAGAAGTAGCGACGAAACATCTTTTAGCTTAACTGTTATGCACGCAGTACTTAAAGACATTTTCATTTACCCTTCGCTACGTTAACTGGTATTAAGTACAAGTATATAGCCGTTTTTTCCCCTCCAAGAGCTTCTTCTCTTCTTCTCCTTCATACCCTCTGTTTTTATTGTTCTGATGAGTAAATATAAATATATGTAATATAACTTTTCCCATTTCATTAAACTGAGAACACCAGCTGCTCTTCTTCTTGTTTTTATTTTAAACCATTCTGCTGCGTCAAAGAAATGCGTCATATAATCTTATTAGACACAATGCAGAGACTATTGAAAGAATGCAGAGTGCTCATAAGGCCTCACTGTGTATTGTCTCAAAACCTGAATTAAGCGAATCCTGAAAAATAAAACGCTAACAGCAGTATAAATAGAGGTTAACTCACAATGCAAAACTGATAACAACCTTTGATATTGAGAGAATAAGACTGTTATTACTGGGTGAATAACAGTGATTAAATGAAATGAATAAAAATACATCAGCAACACGGGAGCTACAATTATTTATTTGCTTTTTATAGCCAGCTACACAGGTTCAGTACAGGCGCTGACGTTGCACCTTCTTCATTTTGTTTGAGTGGATCATAATAAAAATGAGATGAAGTCTGCTGTTCTCTCTTGTGTTCTTTTACACTTATCTTGTTTTTCTGTCCCGTTCCAGTCCTCTGCCTACAAGTGTCCCATCCTTCCGCACTCCTCCACCCGTCAGCACGACAGTTTGCAGTGGCTGCAGGCTGAGCCTGGGCTGATCCCCAGACCTCCAGAAAGCACAAGTGACCCGGACAGCTGTAATCGGTTGCCAGATCGACCAGCAACATGTCCATGTTCAGCACGGGCATCCTGGTGCTGACGTCCCCTCTGCACACCCTGCCGCTCCGCATCGCCCCGGTGCTGAGCTCGGCCGCCCAGCACATCGAGCGCACGCTGTACGTGCACCTCCACCCGGGGCTCAACCTGGGAGGAGGCAGCCAGCCCCGGCCGGTGTTCGTCCCTCCGGCGGTGGACCTGTCCTCGTTAATTTCGCGCCTCTACAGCAACGCGGCCGATGTCTGCGGCCACCTGGACATCCGCGTTCTGCTCTCCAACGTTTGCGCTCATTCGGCAGGCGGCGGCGGGAGCCTCGCCGTCCCAAACAGCCCCTTTCCCACGCCACAGCCGCTGTCTCACTCCCCCGAGGTGGTGCTCACGGACTTCCCCCTCCAGGACCCGGGCCAGTCCCATCAGGTGACACAGTGCCTGCAGAGGTACGCGGGCCACTGCTACGCCTGCAGCCCCAGTCTGCCCTCGGTGCTGCTGCACCCGCAGCTGGTCAAGGTGCAGGAGAAAGAGGAGGAGCTGAAGGAGCCCGAGGAGGAAAGGCCGGAGCAGATGGAGACCTACAGCGACGTGGTGGTCGGGGGGACGTTTGACCGGCTCCACGGGGCCCACAAGACTCTGCTCAACATCTCATGTCTGCTGGCCAACAGAAGGTTCCTTATCGGCGTGTGTGACAAAGCAATGCTGAAAAGTAAGCAGCTCTTCGTCTGTGTTTTCGGTTGGTGGACGGGTGCGTTTGTGCGTTGACCGTCCTTGTCCCGTTTGTGCAGGGAAGGTGCTGAAGGAGCTGATCGAGCCCTACTCCCTGCGAGTCCAGAGGCTGCAGGAGTTCCTGCAGGACATCAAACCCTCCTTACAGATGGAGATCGTTCCCCTCGACGACCCCTTCGGCGTCTCCGTGGTCGACCCCTTGCTGCAGTGCATTGTGGTTAGCGAGGAGACCCGGAAAGGAGGCGAGGCTGTCAACAAGAAGCGCATTGAGAATGTAGGTTGTCTTTTTTTTCCCACTGCTTTGATGCCTGTTCCTTCGGACCTATTTACAAACTCTAGAAGTTGCATGACCACTTTTTTTTATCTCTTCTTTATCTCTTCTTCTATCTTTCTTTTGATAAGCCGCAGGTCTCTATTGGCCTCGTGTTCTCGCATGTGCAAATGTTGTCATTTGTAAGCGCCGTTGATTTCTCTTCTCTTTGCTTTCTCGCTTAGAAGGAGCACTGTGGTGTGACTAATTGCCACTGCAGCTTCAGAAAGCGTTCTGATTCTGATGTGTTTGCATTCCGTCACGCATCAGGGTCTTCCACCTCTGGTTCTGCACGAGATCCAGTTGCTGAAAGACGCCCACCACACTGAGACGGAGGAGGAGAAGATCAGCTCCTCCAGCCTGCGCTCCCGCCTGCTGGGCACCATCATCGCTCCACCTAAAGTAGGCTGCAGAAAATCGCTTTGCTTTGAGGTGCACGGTCGTTTAGGCCGGTGGGGTTGAATCTTCGCACAGAAAACCTAAAATAAACGTACAAAAACACGGACAGAAAAGTTAGAAATGTGGCCAATGGGAAGTGAAAACATCAGCCTTCTTCCTGTGTCAACACATGGCCTGGAGTCGCAACTCGACCGTGAACTCAGTCACTGTACGAACATGCAGTCACATGACTTGATGCTCGCTTGGTGCATGAAGGAGTCGTCTTGGAATAATACCCTGCTGAGCATTTAGTAGCAAAGGTTCAACAAACAGTTGTCGTTTGCAATAATGTAATGTTTAACAATTCCCATGGCGGCAGTGAGCTCGGGTTAAAATTGATCTGCTCTTTTGTCCAGCGAGAGTCGAGTTACGAAAAGTGGATATTTGGTAAACCGGTAAAGCTGTTGTTGTTGGTTCATGTGAACGCCAGCCCACAGCGCCTAATACCAAGTCCTTGGTCTCTTCCTCTCCGTCAGGACACGCCCCACCCTCCCCTCCTGCCTTACGTCATCGGCCTGACGGGAGGCAGCGGCAGCGGGAAGAGCTCCATCGCCAAGCAGCTGGAGGCGCTGGGTGCCGTCCGGATCGACTGCGACAAACTGGGCCATGAGGTTTACCAGCCCGGCCAGGCGGCCTATCACAGGGTCCTGGAGGAGTTTGGCTCCGGTGAGGCCGACCGCTGCTCTCAGACACAACAAACAGGCCCATCAGAATCTCTCATGCATTATGAGTCTGTAGCTGCGTTTCCATGACAGTTTTCCGCAAAATAAAAGCAACATTTTTTAATATTTCGACAAAGCGCAATTGCGATTTGCAGGAGAACGTAATTCTCGTAAAATCTCGTCCCCGCGACACCCCACTTTGAGGAGGATGGAGGTACAAAATTTCTTGTATAAATGTGCATTCCAACGTTGTTTGCTGTCAGGAGTGTTTTTTATCTTTGATCACTCGTAACCAAAATATTCCATCTCCTCCTCTGTCCAAACATAACGCATCATTTTCACTTGAAGTGAACTGGTCACGCGACCCCGTACGTCATGTCCGGTGACGTGTTAATGCGGGAAAAAAAAACTGTTCGTGGCGCTTTTGCGACGTTCTTCTATATCGATCCGTCTGAAAAACCACCTCATGAGAGCGTCCAAACCTTTTGGCCATAATTAAGAGGTTTTTTGAAGTTTAGGTGTTTCCATTACCAGTTTTCTTTTCAGCTGCAGGAGCACAGCATCTCTTACAGAGGTTCTATGCTAGTTCATATTTGATAATGAACAACGATAATAAAGAAATAACAAAGGGTTCGATTTAGTCCTGTGAGCGATTGCAAATGACTGTTTAAGTCAATAATCCTCAAGTAATTACTCTGAGCGGGTTTGGCTGAATGTAACTTCCTGAATGGTGGCGGCTGACTGTCTGATCCTTCTTACCGCGACGCCACCTTGTCTTTGTTCTGCAGTATTCGTGCTAACTGCAGGGATTAAAAGGTTCATCTCCATATGTTTTTGCTGTGTCAACACGTCCCAGTGACTCGGTTGTGTGTTTTTCATTTCAGATCTCCTGAGCGAGGACAAAACCATCAACAGACGTGCCCTGGGAAAGAAGGTTTTCGGAAACAAGGTAAAAGTGCTTCATTAACTCACATCTGTTGTTTTTATATGTCAGACAACTTAATTTATTCCCTGTTGGGCCCATTTCAGTGAACATAGAGTGAATAATGTAGTGAGTGAGTCCTTTAAAATGAGTATTATCCCTCTTAGGTTGACAGAGGGGATTATGTCTGTTTGAGTGTTTGAGTCGCAGTTTATTCCTGTTTAGGAATAAACACATTGTTCACATTGTAACTCCAGCCTTAGGGCATCCGTGAGAATTCTGATGCAGCGCCCCAGTGTGGTCGGCTGATTATTTTGTCTTTGCTTTGCTTCGCCACCTGATCGCCTTCCAGATTGTGTCCAAGGTCGTCTGCTATCAGCAGATAGTATGGCGAAGGTTGAAAAATATTAAAATAAAATATAAAACAGGGAAATTTGGTCCAGGTTGAGTCGCAGTCCTTCAAGGTGAGCTGCTAGATGTGTAACAGGTGTGTGTGTGTGTGTGTGTGTGTGTGTGTGTGTGTGTGTGTGTGTGTGTGTGTGTGTGTGTGTGTGTGTGTGTGTGTGTGTGTGTGTGTGTGTGTGTGTTGCAGGAGCGTCTGAAAGCTCTAACGGACATTGTGTGGCCGGAGATTGCTCATCTGGTGAAAACCAGGATCGGCCAAGCCGGAGAGGAAGGTGACGCGTCGAGCTGCCGCCGGTTGCTGTCGTTTGTCGCCTTTTCAAAACAAACAAACAAACAAAAAAGGCCTCTGGCAACTCTGTCTTCTTTGCAGGCAAGCAGGTCTGCGTGGTGGATGCAGCCGTTCTCCTGGAGGCTGGATGGATGGACATGGTCCATGAAGTTTGGGTCACCATCATACCCGATGAGGAGGTAGGCGGTTTTTTCCATGTGATGGGGGTGTAATTCCCGGATATGGTCACTAGATGGCACCAAAGTTAAACGTGTTTATGATGATCGACTGATAAACGTTATTCCATACTCAGGTCCATATAAAAATACGTACAACAAAACAGACATATATAACAATACAACAAGTAAGTTTTGAAACACATACACACACACAAATATTTTGTGTCTCTTTGACCAGGCACCATTAGGGCCATAATGACTCTTTGACCGGGCTAAGTCGACATATAAATGAACATGTCAATAAACTTTCTCAGAACAGCATTAAAAGTGGGCACATGACTGCTTCCCATACAATGTTGGACTTCTGGTCCTCCTTGGTTTTCGCAATTAAATTAACACTCTTTTTCGAGTAAAACAAAAATCTCAAACTGCACACCATAGCCAAGCAATTGCTGCATACCAACACTAGAGGGCGACGTAATAACCAAATCGTCAGCATAGACCAGGGGTGGGCAAACTTTTTGACAGGTGGGCCACAATGGCTTCTAAAATTTGACAGAGGGGCCTATGAAAATGTATGAGGCATAGGCAAAAAAGACATCATGTAGCTTTAATGTCTATTGAAAATGAACAAAAGCAAAGTTACAATAAAATATGTATCTTTGAAGCCCCACAGTATTCAGCGCTTTATTGAAATGACTCTTAAAACACTGAAAACATAGATGCATTATAGCTTTTTTATGACTTACTTACTATTAATATCATTTCTTAAAGTTCGGCGGGCCGGATTAAAAAGCTTAACGGGCCGCATATGGCCCCCGGGCCGAAGTTTACCCATGCCTGGCATAGACCCTGTTGATACACCTCTCTCCCACCATACCAGCAGTTCGACACTGGTTTAACTGTTCAGACAGTTCATCCATGTTCAGATTGAACAGTACAGGGGCTAAAATCCCACCTTGTCTCACACCATTGGACACCAGGAAAGGTGCAGAAGTTCTTGATGAGTCAAGCCAAACATTACATTTTATTTCCCCCCCCCCCTGTTGTCTTTCTTTCTTTCTGTCTTTTGATTTTTTTTTCACCTGCCTCCAGGCAGTGACCAGGATAACGGAGCGGGACGGCGTGAGTCCCGAAGACGCGCTGCGCCGCCTGCAGAGCCAGTGGCCCAACAGCAGGCAGGTGGAGCACGCCAACGTGGTGCTCAGCACGCTGTGGGAGCCCAAGGTCACTCACAAACAGGTCCGTTCTCTCACCGCGTCGCCGAGTCACACTTCCAGAAACGTGCATCATGCCCAGACAAAATGTTTTGTTTGGTTGTTTTTTTTAACACTCACCGGCAAAAATGTTTTCTCATTTGGAAGGTACTGAAAGCCTGGAACCTCCTCCAGAGGAGAATCCAGGAGAGGCGAGAGCAGCGACAGTATGACGCGCGCTCATGAGCGTGGAGTTGACATCACATGACTGAACGCTGCCTTGGAGAGAGAGTGAGAGAAGCGGTCGCTCCGCTGGCTCCTCCCATCAACTGAACTGTGCCTGAAGGTTTTTCTGCAGGGTCATAAATTCGACGCACCGAACGGAAGCAAAAGATAACGGAAGAAAATGTCATAGATGATTGTTTAGAAAAATTAATATTTTGTATAAATAAGGGTTCATGTTTTTAAGAATTTTATGTCCGTTTTGTTTAGTTTTTTTTCTTTTACATTTTTCTAATGAGCAGCTTGATTTAAACGATTTCTTCCCTGACTTTGATGTCAGGCTCACACAAACCCTAGAAGTTTAGGGCCTCGTCAGTGTCTTACACTAAATTTATGACCAAATGTCCTCGGTCAGCGAGTGAGAGGAAAAAGATGAGATGGATCATGAGGTTTAGCTGCTCTCACAAATATTTTTGTAAGTTTGTCTCTCCTGCTTTAGGACTGAACTTATTTTTTTTTTTAGCAGTCATACAATTATCACTAATTAAAAAGGTACCTTTAAAGAAATGTGCAATAGATCAGGACTGTTTGTCGACGTCGGTCACATTTCACAGAGGAGATTAATCAATAGACTTGAAATCCGTTGGGAGACTCGTAGATTGTTTCCCCTCACAGCCTCACCTGAACATAGCGGCAAAGCGTGTTCGCCTTTGGTTTTCTGTGTCATGCAAATCGTCTGGAACAACATGCATTAAATCTATTCAACCAAAGTCATTCGCCATTGTGGTTTTTTTTTTTCTTCAAGTAGCAATTTAATGCTCAGTCGCTGCGTTTCTTTCCAGAAGAACTTGCACGAGGGCCATCAGCTTCTTCTCAGTCTTTATTCTTAGCTGTGAAAAATTATTGATATGCACCTGTGCAGTTCATACAACACTCGCATTCAAACAAGCAATCGTCATAATGTGGCCCTGTTGCCGTTGCAATTTCACTCCGTAATATTCAAACAGCATTTAAAACGCAAAATGTCCAAGGGGGGAGGAGCTTTGGAAACGAGAGCCACGAGTGAAGGAGCCTCAGTCTTCAGTTTCCCACGTCCACGTGTGGAGCTCCTGTACGGTCGACCGCAGCGGCCAGCGGCTCATTCATATTGCCGTGCAAGCGTGCAAGCAGCCCGTCAGCCTCCTGCAGAGAGAGGAGTCGCCCCTCGCGGTCACATCTCCACTAGGACTTTAGCGGAGCACCTGGCTTGGCCCAGCTTGTTGCTGGCCCTGCACACGTACACCCCCGAGTCTGAGGGCTGCACGTCGGCCACGACCAGGGAGCATAGTCCGTCTTCCTGCTGCTCAATGGTCACTCTGCAGGAGTTGGACAGTGGCCTCTCACCCTGGAGCCACTGCACCTTCGGCTGCGGATACCCTGGAATGAAAGAAAAGTGAAAACATTAGTACACCTGAGGTTCGACCTAAGAGGAAGCAGATTCTTCAATGCCTCCTGCATGCTGATGAGCGTGTATAGAAACTGAGACCCTGGTTGATGCTAAAAACTCTTCTGGTCGAATGCAGATCTTTATGTCTCTTCCTAGCTAACAGCGCTGCAGCCTCTTTTGGTGTTGAGCGGTTTCACAGTTTGAACAGTCAACACTTCAATCTCCAGTGTGATTGCCTTGCCCCCCCCCCCCCCCCCCTTTGCATTATGATGCTCTGCTGGACAAAATTAGGGCGGTCCCAGGGGGCGGAGCCAAAACCTGGCTGTTTTGTACTACTTAACTAAAGGGATGTCAGTGCGAGCTATGTGCCTGTTGTGATGTCACAAACGGTTTCTTTCCAAAAGGTGGCGCAAGTAAAACAGTCAAAAGAGGGTTTTTTTTTCTGGGCGACGGGGTGGAGAAAGATATTGATAGAAAAACACTGGTAGAGTGAATTAATAATATACATAATACAATATGAGACCTTTAAAATGTATATTTTTCAACATCATTTTCTATGACCGCAAAAACAGATTTATATCTTGTTAAACGTAGTTGTCTTTGGACAAGGACATCTCTTGTTTAAACGTGAGCTAAAAGAAAGAAAACCACGCAATTCAACTCAAACAACGATGAAACACAAACTCTGTGCTTTGCCACCAAACTTGTCTGATCTAGAAATATATATGGCAGAGTGCCGGAGGTCGTCGTCGTCGTCCTCCTCCTGAGGGGCCCCCGACCCCCGACGAGTTCCAGACAGCATGGTGTCGCATACATTCCCTGGCGCGTGAAGCGACGTGGCGTTATTTAAGGAGGCGCGTGGCGGCGCCGTCAGTACCGTGCACGAGGCATGCGAGCCGAGCGGTGGCTCCGCGGGGCAGGCTGGCGTCCCGCAGGGCCTGCTGGAAGCGAGGTTCACTCCTCAGCTGCTTGTCCAGCGACTGGATGGCCTCCTCGGCCTCGGGGCTCCAGCCTGGCTCTGGATGAGACGGGGGAGGAGGAGGGGTGAGGGAGGGAAGGAGGGCGTGATGAGGCTCCTCTGATCAGAAAGGGACTAAACTTGAAGTGACAATCAGAAGCTGTGACTCATCTGCCATATGTATGTGGCTCTGGGACACAGGAGTGTGTGTGTGTGTGAGATCTGCCTTACCCTCTGAGGAGCTGCCAGGAGAGTCAGGCCTGTTAGAGAGGTTAGCCATCCGCTGCAGGGCCAGAACAGCCTTGCCTGTTTTCTGCAAGTTTTTTTTTTTTATATATAAAGGACAAAAGAGCAGCAGAATGATGATGGAGATGATGAATTGCACTTTTTAAATGGAGCTTTAAGGCTACAAAAACATTGAATAGGAATACATTTTACCAAAAAAAAAAAGAAAAAAAAGACCCACGTGGAAGACGGAGATAATGTCTTCAGTCCTTGGACAATGTTTTTCGCTGGGCACTGAGATTTGTCACTGGCTGTAGTTGCAGTATCTGAGGTTGTAATACTCAAGACTGGTCTTGGTCCCCAGACCTCTTCTTAAAGGTCTCGACCTCGTCTCGGACTCAAAAGCATTTTTATTCGGTCTCGTCTCGGTCTGGACGGACTGGGGATTTTTGATCAAGACCAGTCAAGACTCAGCCACAACACTGTAATGACACGATAATAACGGAAAAGAATCCAACTGCTGCTGTGTGACGCTGTGTTTGTGACACCCAGAGTGACGCAACCTTTTTTTTTTTTTTACCCTAGTTAATTCATTTTTTATTTTATGAAGCAAAGTTGTTTTTTTGAAAGTTGTTCAGAAATGTTGAAATGAAAAGCGATGATGCTGTTTTTAATGCTGAATTTAAAAAAAAAAAACTTTTTTCCTGTTTTGTTGTTATGTAAAGTCTTGGTCTTGTCTTGATTTCGATACTCTCTAGTCTTGATAATGTCTTGGTTGGTGTGGTCTTGACTACAAACACTAGTAGTCTCACCCACCACTGTAAACCGTGTTTGTTAGTCCGTTGTGCTACAGCTCCCATCATGTCCTATTGTGACAATACTGTTGCACCTCTCAATATCTTTTATTCTACACCCCCTGTAACTGCTCTCCGACACTTGCTGCTGACCTCTTGGCCACAACACCCTGGTGACAGACAGACAGACAGACAGACAGACGGACGCAGTCACCTTCCACTTGCGCTTGGCCAGGAAACGCTTCATCTTCCCCTTGTTGAGAGACTTGGTGGGTCTGCGGGTCAGTGGGGTGAAGGAGACCATCCAGGGGTGGGCCAGAGCCTCCGTGCACGACAGCCGGCACCTGGGAGGGACGCACACGTACGGTGGGAGCATAAAATGATGTTCAGTTGGTGCACAAATGTGGCACTTTTCATGGTATGAATGAAATTCCTGGTTAGCCATTCAGTTCCCTTTTTGTTGCACGCTGGGCGACTTCATCAAGTGCGCAATTTTTTTTTTTTGTAAAAATCTCAGAGGTTTGAGATTTTCCACTTGAGTAACCAATGGTGCCGACATTGGAAAATTATTATTTTTTCCTATTTTCTCTCAATAGAAAATAAAAATCAAGGAAGAAGCAGTCAAACCTGCGGTCTTTCTTCAGCAGGGAGCTGATGAAGTCTTTGGCCTGGTCAGAGATGTCTTCAAAACTCTCCTCGTCAAACGTGTAGTGGGCCGCCGTCACCAGCGCAAAGGTCTCAGCGTCGCTGCCCCCCTGGAAGGGAGATTCTCCGCTGAGCCTACAACACAGACCAGAATCGTTTGGAAGAGTTCCTCTCAAATGAAGAATGCGATTCCAGGTCAGCCGAGTTAGTCTTATGATGTTGCACCAGGACTGACCAAGTAACTTATCGGTTAACACTGGGGTAAATTCTCTCCTCCAGTGACGGGGCAACATAGAGCCCTTCTTCTTCTTATGGTTTTATGAAAGGTGTAGTTGGGAGAAATGACCAGATGATGGCGGTATATTTGCACGTCTTAAAACGGACTCCTTTCAAACCAAACTCAGACGTAGAAATAATAATAATCACACTGTCAAGAAAATGCAAAGCGTACATTTCTTAGAAACATATTTTTTTCCTAAATAGTCAATTTAATTAGTAATTCATAGTATTTAACATATTTTCAACTTTGATTGATCTGAAATATATACTTTTTAACAGTATAAGTAGGAAAAAGGTATTGATTTATAGTTGATTTCAAGTTTTATTTATGAGCATATATAGACCCTTTGCGAGGGGGGGAAAAGAATCCTTCATGATAAATTATCATCAAGTAAAAAAAACAAAATCCAAAAGACATGCAGATCAGATGAACATTTAAAAAAAATCCCTCATAACCGAGAGCTTCTTCAAAATAGCGTGGAAAAAAATATGCGCAAAAAAAATGTTTAGTTTCGGTGCTTTAGCCTGGAATAACAGAACAGTAATGTCATAAAGAAAATATAACATCACGATATGATATCATGTATATGTGCTCATCTTTTACACTTGTGTACTGTAGCTGCGGCCCCCGGGAGCGCCGCGCTGTCACACACACTCACAGGATGTAGCAGATGACTCCGATGCTCCACACGTCCGTCTCCAGGCACACAGGCTCGTAGCCGATCACCTCTGGGGCCACAAACTCAGGGGTGCCGTGCATCACCATCAGAGGTTTACCCGCCTCTGGCAGACAGAGAGCAGCAGGAACACAAAGATCTGGGTTAGTTCTCTCTTCTCGTCTTGGAGGCCCACTGTATAAGATTTGGCTTGATTTATGATTTTTATATTGATAAAAGCTGAATCTACTGCCCATAAACACATTAATAATGTGCCGAACGTCAAGAAATTATATTAATAGGAGGTAAGAAATAAAATAGCTGTGTTTAACCAATTTTTCAGTGTTTTCAGAGTCATTTCAATAAAGAGTTCAACACCGTGGGGCTTCACAGACACATTTTGTTGGAACTTTGCTTTTGTTCATTTTCAGTTTACATCAAAGTTTTTTGCATATCTTGGGATATATTTTTTCTTCCTATAATGGCGGTCACCAAAACACTCCATCCATCTGCTGCTGCTCCGGCTCCTCTGTCACATTTTAGAACCCATCTTGGCCCACCAGTCAAAAATGTCCCCCCCGCCCCTCATGTCTTGCTCCTAGTTAGCTGTCATTTAGTGTCACCATTTTTTTTTGGGCTATCAGACAGGTTTCCTTAAATATCAGACCTCCTAAAAAAAAAAGTGTCAGGATTCTGAGATTTCTCCTTGGTAGTTCATTTCTGGAATGTGCTGAAATGAATGGCCCTCGGCAGCCTTTGTTGTTTGGATACAGTGCGGGAAACCCAAAAGAGATGTTTATCACAAACGGGAAACTATTTATTCTCCCCACTGGAAGTGCAACGCTAAAAGCTAATGGTGCGGGGAGACATTGTCGGCCGCTTCCTCACAGAAAGTCTTTGGTCTTTGCCGTTTCCTATCCATCCCTCGGATCACACGCCACAAACGGGAAATGCGCTCACGCACTCAAGAGGGAAACGGAACCGGGACCCGCCGAGTGGGGCTGAGCGGGGTGCAAAGTCTTGTTTGCACAAAATCCAGTGAACTCACCCAGTTTGGCGGCCAAGCCAAAGTCAATAATCTTGATCTTTGTCCCGGTGGTGTCGACGCAGACAATGTTCTCCGGCTTGAGGTCCAGGTGGATGATGTTCTGCTTGTGCACGTATTGCATGCCCTCCAGGATCTGCTGCATGTAGCGGGCGCTGGTGGGCTCTGTGTGCTCAAAGTTGTCGTCGACCAGGCGTTCGAAGAGCTCGCCGCCTGCAATACTGGAACCCAGACACGACTCTGCTGAGTACTTAAAGGAACACCATGGAGTTGTTTCTCTCTCCCCTCCCCCTCCCCAACCAGAAAAATTATAGCTCCAACATCATTGTTAGGATTTTAAAAGGCGGGGAAGAAACCCCTGCCACGAGAACGGCACCATCCGATGGCCTGTTATTTACTCTACGCCTGGGTCGCCTGCCCAGCACCCTCTTGTCAGAGCTTTCCCGTTTGCTCCCTTGCTTTGCCACTCATAAACATCGTAATCGGAAATGTCAACAACATCGCAAAGACGTGTTGACATTGACGAGTGAAGCCTTCCCACAAGCGAAGCTTGTTCCCGCACGAGGGTGCTGGGCAGGCAGCCAGAGTCATACAGTCCCATAGCATCTACCCCAGGCCAGCTGGAGGCGCTGTGTCAGTGGCAGCATCTCTGTTACAAGTCAGTAAATCTTTCAAAGATTTGTTGTTTTTAAAAATCCTTACACGGAAAGAAAATTTAAATGAATTAATTAAATTACATTTTGACACTTTGACACCCCGAAGACACCGCAGCCTGATTGGCTCCAAGTTTTTCCCCCAATAAAATGCGTCTTCACTTACTACTCCAGCACCATGACCATCTCTGGGTGCGAGTCGTAGGCGCCGAGACACTGGACGAGTTTTGGGTGGTGAAGCAGGTCCATCAGTTCGATCTCTTTGCGGGCCGCCGCCCTCTCCTTGGAGGACCGGGCTCGGTAGAACTTCCCTGCAGACACCTGGCCCGTCTCCTTGTGGCACAACCGGAAGACCTGGCCAAACTTCCCGCTGCAATATGAGGCAGGTTACATTGTAGAGATCGTATGGGCAAATATGTAGTGCATTTAAAAAAATAATGATAAAAAGTAAATAAAGTGGCCTTTAGTATGTAAAATTGAAAAATAATCTGATTGTTTTAATTGACTTTCGGGAAATTAAAAAAAAAAAACATCCTTTACTTCTTTTACTTAAAGTAAATGCTGAAACACACTGTTCCGGGGGAAAACAAACAATCATATCTTTGTGATGTCACAAAGGGCACTAATATCTCACAGGCTTGTGGCCACACCCCCACGCTGTTGTGAGCTCTGCCCTCTATCGTCACCTTCCTTTGTCCCCTTCCAAAAAACGAAAGCATCCGTTTTAGCAGGAGGCTGTAAACAGAGTTCTGAGTGTGCTGTTCTCTAGAGAACTGAAGAGGTTTTTTCTATCATGAATAACAGTGCAGGGTGGTCAACTAAAGTCGGAGATTTAAAGAATTAACAATACTATACATACAACAACAATATGGAACCTTAAAATATGTGTGAAACAGATGCTTACACTCCCAGCTTCTCGTGCACGCTGTAGTGATCCGTCACCTTGTTTTTGGTGTCAATGGTCACAGTCACGTATGAATCTGGCTCGTCCTTCTTTACCTCTTCACACAGAGACACACACAGATGCACACACAGACAAAGTGTTCATCAAGCCGCTTCCTTCATCTCCCACCATGGTGGAAAAACCTCAATCTTTGCCTCGTTGAAACTTCCTTACTTGCGTTGGCCATCTTCACACACTTGGACTCCAAGCTGGGTTGACTGATGCCCACAGTGTTGTAGGCCCGGACCCGGAAGCGGTACTGGCCCTGGGGCTCCAGACCTGAGCGCACGTGGTACGATGTGTTTTTGCAGCGGCTCGCCAGTTCAGTCCAGCTCGCCGTCTCGCCCGACCCCTCCCGTTTCACCTCCACGATGTAGCCCAACACCGCTTTGCCTCCGTCGTAGCTCGGACCCGTCCAGGACAGAACCAGGGACTGGCTGGACAGCTGGGAGACCACCGGGTGGGACGCAGGCGGGTCAGGCTGGTCTGAAGGAGTGTTGACACACAGACAGAAATGGGACATTGGGAAAGAAAAAGTTTCAAAATTAGTCTTACCATTTTCTTTTGTATATTTTAAGAGTGAGGAAAGGCCATCCTTTATTTATTTTGCTTGATGGACTTTTCAAAATGTGTATTGACGAAAGCAGCCCTTTATGATGTCATAAAGGGCTCTGGCACATCTCCCAGTTTATGGACCATACCCCTAGCGCTGCTGTGCTTCCCCCCCATCCTGCAAAAAGAACTGAAAAAAGAGCCATTTGGGAATAATTATGGTATTCTCACTGTTGTCCTGCTGGCCACTCGAGGTACTGTACCCCCCCCCAAAGAAATCACAAGCTCACCAAAAAGCGTTTTATTCCCAAAGACTGCAATACAAAAATGAATGCCTGTAAAATAGTTGCCAGGACACCATGTGAGCAGAAACTCTATTCATAAAACATTTCTCCATTGTGTATTTTGAATTCATGAACTTTGAATCTTTCTAAAAATCCCCAGAAAAGACTTGATTCCAAGCGTGACTCTGCCCATGGACTTTATTCCATGAGCAGCTCCAACGGAAGTAATTCCACGCGGAATCTCGTCTGCGGAGGAGACTGAATGTTTCTCACCGACGACGCTGAGGGACACGGTGTGTTGGGCAGAGCCTCGTCTGTTCCTCACCACCACCGTGTAGGAGCCCGAGTCGGCCGCGCAGGCCTGCGCCACCTGCAGGCTGCTGTCAGTCTCACTGCTGCCGATGGAGACCCTCTTCCCTCCGACCACCACCTGACAGAGAGACAGGTAGACAGACAGACAGACAGACCAGCGACGCGCAGTCAGGGGAGGCAGGTGAGGCACAGCACATCGTTCGGATTGGCCAAATAGATCAGGTGAGCTACAGAGGCATGATGGGAAGTGACACCACCGTGCGTGCTCTAATGTTTTTGACTTCCGCATTAAGTCTGCTCTGTCAGACTGAGTCAGACAGAGCACAGCAAGCTAGCTGGCTCGTCGCTCGCTGCTAACACCTGCTGCCGCCACGACACCAACCTTGTCTCTGTTGTGAATCCAGCAGCAGGCAACAGGCACAGAGCTGCTCCTGAACTGGCAGTGGAGCCGAGCCTGCTCTCCCACCCGGACCTCCACCTGCTCCGGTGGCTCCAGGAACTCCACTGAAGGCTCTGAAACAGGAAAAAAAAAAATGAAGAAGAGCCGTCGCTGCAGTTGGGCAGATTTAAACAACATCCAGCCAATCGGACGCAAGCAGTCAGGTTTGGTCGCAGCTGCGCAGGTGTGTTAATTGGGGAACAGGAAGGCTCCTGCCTTTATTAGCTGAAAAAGGGGAACTTTCTCAAAAATATGTCAATAAAACTCTGATGTGAGCCTGTTTTTCACTTTTAGCGAATAATTGCTAAATAATTGTTTTCAGATGAACACAGAGTATAAAAGGAGACCTGTACCTTCTGTCTGCTGGCTTTTTCCTTCAGAGGCCGACGTGTTCTGATTGGCCGTGACCTTGGCCGTGACCCCGCTGTGAGGCTGGGGGTTGTTTGCTCTGGGGATTTCCTCCGCTGCCGATCATCATTTCAACACATTTTAAAAACAAAGACGCGTGACAAAGAGCCCACGGTGAGTGACTTTGCTGCGACCACGTGATGAAAAGGAGGCAGAGGTTGAGTTTATTTACCTCCGAGCTGCCGGGAGGGGCTCCCTGCTGCTGGCTGCCTCCCCCTGAGCGGGTCCTTGGAGGTGGAATCAGACTCGCCTCTGTCACCGCCGGGTTGTTTGAGGTGAGAGAATTCAAGCTTCCGGCCAGGTGTGAGTTTGGAGTCTTGGCGCAGTGGGGCAGCGGGGGCTTGGGGGGGGGGGGGGGGATCATCAAAAGACAAAGTTCAAAAGCTGAAATCCAGCCGTAAACAGACACAGACAGATGGAGTCACGTCTGGTTCAAAACACGAGTGAAAACAGCTTCACCTCCGTCACCACACACACGATTATACAAAACAGACAAGATACATGACATTTTTTTCAATGAGGAAGACAGAAAGACTGTGTGTGTGTGTGTGTGTGTGTGTGTGTGTGTGTGTGTGTGTTCTCTGCATGTTTGGCCCTAGTTAATCTGTCACCAGCAGCTGCATTAACCGCTCTGACACAGTGTTTACAGCATGAGCTCCCTCCCCCTCCACTCCACCAACCACCCACCCACCCACCCACCCACACACACACACACACACACACACACACTAAAGTGTGTGTGTTTGCACATGTGCGTTTCAGTGTTGGAATGTGAATATGGTCTCATGGAGGGAGCAGGGCCGCCTGGCTGCTTGCGAGTGGGTGATGGAATTATTGGAGTATTTGTGCGTGTTTGGGGGACAAAAGTCTGCTGTTGGTGACGGAGCAGAACGTTAATGAGTCTGCGATGGTGTGAGGTTCTAAAAAACAGTTGAGGAAAAACTGTGAGAGTGTGACGTTTGATCACGCGGGAGCTTATGAAACAAACTAGTAATGAGGAAAAAATGAAATTGATTCGGGCAAACTTGCATCTCACCCAGTTTTAATGTGTATATCCCTCTTTCAGCTTTTGTTTCTGTTTTGTTTCATTTCAAAGAAGTAATTCGTTTTTGAGAGAGAAAAAAAAAATCAATAATCTAAAGCAGAGATGGGCAAACTTTTTCACTCGTGGGCCACAATGGCTTCTAAAATGTCACAGAGGAGCCAGAGCAGCAGCAGATGGATGTAGTGTTCTGCTGACCCACCTCATAGGAGGAAAAATATATCATGGGATATCTAAAAAATACACTCGCTTTAATCTCTGTTGAAAATGAACAAAAGCAAAATATGTATCTTTGAAGCGCCACGGTGTTTAGCTCCTTATTGAAATGACTCTTTAAACACAAAACATGGATTAAATGCAGCAATTTTATGACTGCCTGACTGTTAATATCATCTCTTCAAGTTCAGCAGGCCAGAGTAAAAATCTTAACAGGCCGCATATGGCCCCCGGGTCATAGTTTGCCCATGCCTGATCTCAAACACCAACATACTTCAACTTTTCCTCTCCTCCTCCTGGGCTCTACCTGTTGCTTCAGATGTGGCTTCCACTCTGTTGTTTCCCATTAGCGTCCTTCTCTCCTTCCCCTCCTTCTCCGCCTCCTCCTTCTTCTTCTTCCCAGCATTAAAACCGCTGGATGGAAACTTGATCTCCAGTCGGAAGGTGGACACAAAGGTCTTGGGCTTCCTGCTCTCCTTGTCCATCACTGGAGGCCCCGGACGACGACCAAGACAGCAGAAAGCAGTTGAACTCCTGTGCTCTGATCTGTTGGTCTTTCCCCACTCAGGCGCTCAGACAGGAGGAGCGTCAGCTCTCGTTCATGCCCCTGAGAAAAGAAATCACTGCCCACCACTCAGAGCCTCAGAAACACAGGAAAGAGACAACTTTTTTTCCCCCCTTTTATCTGAAAGGCCAATTAGAAACACACATGTCCAGCCCCCACATCCCCTCTGTGCCGGGGTGAGGGACGGTGAAGGGGGGGCGAGAGGGGGAGGTGGGAGAGAGAAAACAAAAGGGACAGTCGGAAAGGAGAGGAAACGTGGGTGAGTCAAAACATTGAAGCACTGAGAACAAGAGAAAAAGAGAGAGAGAGAAAAAAAACCCAACCTGCTGGTTTCTGTCCTCGGAACACAAACACAAGCCGTCGCTGTCATGTGTCCCAGTTGCCTATTTGAAAAACACATCTTCCTGGCGAACACTCCTCCGACTGTAGGTGGAGCCAAACCCACGCAAGAATCAGGAAGAGCCTGTCGGGCGGCTTTGAGTCTGAATCAACTCCAGAGGCCTGCAGACAAACAAACAGGCCGCAGATGTCATCAGGCCGATTGCTGCAGCCTGGGTCGGGTTTCTTTGATTTGGGAGCAGAGAGGTGGTGGAGGGTGGGGAGCAGAGATGGAGGGGGAGGGGGCGGGCGCCACCGCAGGATAATAGAGACTGGGTGTGTCCCTTAGGTGAGCTCGCATTTGTCTTTTGTTGACAGGCCGATATCAACAATCTGGTTTCTCTGCAGGGGAACATCAGGCTCCTCCCTCCCTCTCTCGCTCTCTCTCTCTCTGTCTCTTGCTCTTTTGATTAAAGTGTCGGCAAAGGCTTTTGCATTATTGTGTTTTTTTTCTCATTTCACCGGCAGGTGAGGTATTCAAAGTCCACGGCAAGAAACAGAAGACCACATCACAGAGAGGCCTTGAAAGCTTTTCTTTTTTCTTCTTTTTATTTTTCCATTAATTGTTCCAAACACAATGATGAAATCAAAGTGAAAGAAAGTTGGCATGTGCTGCAGCCCTTTAATGCTTAAGAAAAAAGAAAGGAAGCAACTGCGGCGAATCAAAGTGGTCCGAGCTGGAAGTTCAGCTGCGGGTTCTTTGTGAGCGAAACTGAACGGCAGATCAGCCACCTCAAGTCCCAGTAGACAACAATCATTAATTACATATATATAGAATAATATATATACTGTGTGTATCAGGGGTCCAGGAGAGCTGGAGTCTGTCCCAGCTGGGGTCACAACCCAGTTCATCACAAAGGAGAGACAAACAATCACACACACTCACAACTCGGGACAATTCTAACAACAACAATAGAGCTGCAAATTAGCCTGACGTGTTGGGGTTGTGGGAGGGGCTTGCAGAGAAGCCACGCACGCACGGGGAAGCGCCGCTTGTGGGAATCCAACCCGCAACCTGACGGTTGCTAATCCAGAAACGTGACCCAAATACAAAAGCCACAAACGAACAGTCGGGTGTGAGGCCAGCAGGATGACGCAGGCTGAGCGAAAACAGCCGCAGCATCACGTTAGATTTAACTAGCAGAGATATGGATTGCTGCTCAGACATGAACCTTTTTAGCATCGGTGACGCAGAGGTATTTGCTGCATGTCACATAAGTGGCCCACATGGCCGAGGCTCCACACGTTAACCACAGGTAGACACGCCCACCTTCCATGCACCGGAGAGAATCCTTTCACTCTTCCGCTGCTCTCGCACTCATCGATACCGGCTAGTGGCGCCACCCTCCGGGAATCACCTTGTCTTTGTAGCCTTCCAAACGTGTGAAAGGTCCAACAAAGCATCGGTTTTTGCAGGACGCTGTAAACACAGGGCTAAAATTGTCGAACTTTAACTTTGAATTCAATCAAAATCAAAGTTAGACTTTCTTGTCAGTTTGCAGCGCACACAGATGTAGTGCAGGCGAAACAGGAGCGCACTTTTTAGACCAACAAAAATGAAACATAATCTAAATATTTTTGACTGCACTTGTGCTTTATGTATACAAACCACTGAGGCTAAACCGAAGCAGTGGGATGAGAGATGTTACTGCTTTGTGCCACGCTTGTGCTGTTTAGCCAAATACAAGTGGTTGCATAATACTTCCCCCCCGCCCCCCCGTCCCCCGCGACCCTGAAATGAGCCGCAGTGGTGATGTTGTGGCTTTAAATGGACATGTTTCACTCAGAAGTGGTTGAGGCAACAATGCAAGGAAGCTGTTACACACACAGTGGTATGCAAAGGCGAAAGTAGAAGCATATGTTGAGGAGGAGGAGGAAGAGGAGGAGGAGGAGGAGGAGGAAGAGGAGGAGGAGGAGGGATGCAGGCTTCTTGGCTCGGATCTCGACGCAGTGCGGGCTAATGGAGGAGATGTCTGCGAAGGCTTAACCATAATCTGATGGACGGCGACGGCGGGATGAGACTCAAATGTTGCTCAACACACACTAGAGCGTGAACACTCTGCACTGTAACACCCCAACCCCCTGCTCAAACTCACCCAGCCCTGGGATAATAGTTTACACAGGTAATAAACTGTTTTAAAATGGGACCACATGCTGTCGCTGTTGAAAGTGAAATGTTGAAGCTGCTCTCTGGGACCGTGTGCTGGAGGAAGTCACGTCATAAAAGACATCTGGAACGGGGAATAAGCGAGATACTTTTGTAAATTATGTCACTCATATTTAAGGTGCATCTTTTTAGGTTCTTTCCAAAGTGGGTTTGTCTGTTGTTTGATAAGCCTCATTTTCTTCTCTCAAAATATCATTTTATCTGTGACATTTTGGCTTTTGTCACAAAATTTGTCCCAAATATGTAAATTATGCAAGAGCGGCTTCATTGGTTGACCACTAATGTTTTAGCACAGATACCCGCAAATGACCGATTAAAAACAAAAATCCTTTCACAATCATTGGAATGGATGGATGAATTGGAGCCATGGAGAATCATTTTTAATTCTCCATGGCTGTTTTTATTTATATATTATACACAAAAGAGACACAGTTCACGTCAAACACATGGTGCATCAAAGAGACAAACGTCATCACTAGCCAGTGAGAAAAACACTGGCTCATACTTTTGAAAGCACCAAATAAGGTAAAATAATAATAATAACAACAAAAATGATAAAAGAAAGACTTAGAGTTGGACTTTATTGTCAGTTTCATTGACAATTTTCTCTTAATAATATTGAAAATCAACAATTTAATTAACAAAGTTGACTTCCAGGAATTTTTGCATTATCTGGCGGAAATCTAGGGAATCTTTCTCAAGAATGCAAAACAGGACACGCAAAGACTGGGACGGACATTGTTGCCTTCGCAGTTACTGAGAATTCTAATTATGGTCATTATTTCACTTCCCGTTCCCACAAATTCCATAGACGTCACAGAGTGGTCCGATATGCTGCTCCCAAACACGCGTGATGCACACCAGCTGCCAAACCAATCAGTGGTTTATTAAAGGGGTCAAATGGCCGTTTTTATACTCTCATTTTTGCATCGGAATTCAGCCATCATTCTTTGATTTTATTTCTTTTAGAAGAAACTCTTCAAATCTTCAAAAATCCGTCACATTTAGATGATTGTTTGCAAGGGGACAATTTAAATTTACTATGTTAAAAAGAGACGAGACAAAGAAGTTAAATAGCGCCCTCCTCTGGTCGTACCCCTCACCCTGCAGAAGACAGTGAAATGATCACCACTGAAGTCCATAAAGTGAACTTGACAGGGGCGACAAGGCCGGTCAGCGCCCGGTCGCCCCTGGTCGCTGCACAGAAAGCCCCAGTTTGCAGGAGGAAACGTGAACAGACTCTCTGGAGGAGAAGTGGCCACTCTCTGGAGGCGCGCCAGAAGAGTGCAGGCCGCTCACTCGGTGCGGTGACTGGGAGTGTCGCGCTGCAGCCTCGGGTCCTCGGCCCTCAGCCAGCTCACAAAGCTGGGTCGGCTTTCGTGCTCTTTCATCTTGCTGGAGACGTGGCGGTCGAGAAGCCCAGATCCCCGGAGGGATGCTGGGAGCCAGCGGGTGAGATCCACCAGTGAGACACTTCACATGTTGAGCTGTGGCTGGGAGCGTTCCTTTGTCCAGGCATCTGCACGCACAAATCGTGTTTTCCTGCACTGATTGAGTGTGTTTGTATTGTTGGTCAGGCAAAAATGATAAGAAAGTGGAAGTAAGATATAAAATCCTAAATGTATAATTAAATAAATTGCAGTTTGGCAAATAAACATAATTTCAAGTCTTGTCTACTTGGTGATAAAATCCAGGTGCGTGTAAATAAGAAAGAAAAAAATGAATTTAAATTGGGTGACTTGTCACCTTTTAACCACCTGCATGAGTGAATTCATGAGCTCATGGTAATACAGACATTTTAAAAAAGGCCGGGGATGACACCGGTGATAATGAAGTTTGTCTCATTCCGCTTGCCCCAGGAAGGAAAATACACTTTTTCCCGTTTATCAGACCAGACCCCAACCGTCTTTGGGTCTATTTGCTGCCAGTAATTTGTAACCTTTCCACCTGTTGAAGGTGCCGGTGGGATGTGCACGGTGCACTTGTGGGTAGACATGAGCTATTTAAAATGAAGAACTCAGCTGACAATTTGTAAGTTACATGCTGCATTAATACGACAAGTCTCTGACTTTAGTCTGAGGAATATTTTTCCCTCCACTTTCTTTTTGACTTACAAAGAAAATGTGAACAGGTTTTCTTTTTTATTGTTCAACACACACACACACACACACACACACACACACACACACACACACACACACACACACACACACACACACACACACACACAGTTGTCCTGTCATGATGAACGGAACTGCAATTCCCAAACACGCTTTACCGGAAGTAAGTCCGTTCTCTAAATGAGTCCGACTTGAATCGTGGAGGGAAGAAGTAACGCGTGTGGCAGCGACGCTGAAAACCCACCGAGAAAACTCTGGTTCGGCCTGAAGACAGGAGTCACGTTGGAGGTAAATACAACGACTGTAACGACGACACTACAGATAAACCCGTAGTAACGTTTTTCTCGTCGTTCCACATTCCGCATGACTTACAGGTAGGACGCGTTGCCGCATCTTGCTAGTAAACATCCCATTTCCCCATTGACCCTGGGACTCTCACACTGCTTTGTTTTTGTTCCCTTCCAAACACGCGGAAGATCAAACAGTGCGTTAGTTTAAGATCGAAGCTAAAAACTTTGTTTTAACAGAAAGTCTTGCTTTTCTGGCCCTTTTATTTATTTTATTTTTTTTTATAGAAAGTTAGTCAACAATATAACTTATGACACCGTGAGAAAAAAGATTCATGTTAAGGTTTAATGCTGACTATTTCTTTTTGCACTGCAGGATGTCAGAGTGTTTGGTTCAGCGAGTCAAGGAGCTGGAAGCGGAGGTGCAGAAGCTCAGGGCTCAGCTGAAGGAGTGCGGCCAGACTGAGCTGGAGCAGAGCTTGACCACCAGTCCGCAGCCTCCTGGCAACAGCAAGAAGAGCAAGAAGGGAGGGAAAGAGCGTCCCTTTGACTTCTCTGCCCACCCCCGGCGCCACGTGGCCGTCCGGCTGGCCTACCTGGGGTGGTTCTACCAGGGGTTCGCCGTCCAGGACAACACGGACAACACGGTGGAGGCCAGACTGTTTGAAGCTCTGCTGAAGACGCGGCTCATCCAAGGCAGAGAGACTTCCAACTACCACCGGTGTGGTCGCACTGATAAAGGAGTCAGCGCCTTCTCCCAGGTTGGCTACTGGAGATAGACTGTGACAAACAGATGCTGTGTCTCAATTCAGGGTCTGCACCCTTCAGACCGTGTGTCCTCCGTCTGAAAGAAGCGTTCTTCGAGTACCCAGCCTAGAAGGACGGACCAAACCCCGCCTCCCCGGTCACCACTCGGGACGGTCTAGCCTTCGGCGTATTTCCTCGTTTCGTCACCGCCGTTCCCTCCGGCTGGCCAACCCCGGAAGTGACGTTTTTATAGTATCAAGCTAACCTTTGGCTAGCCATCTAACGATGCCGTTGGATGATCAAATAAGTAAAATCCTATGTTAAAAACTGGATACTTTATGTGAAACTTCAATACTTAAATCTGTACGTCGTGTCTTAACCAGTACATGCCGCTAATTTCAGCTGACTTCCCAGGATCCTACGATGCTTTGCAGCAGCATGCAAAGCATCATGGGATACACAAGTACGCGAAGGATAGTAGCGGTGCATCCTTGGAATCGGCTAAAACAAGTGCGTATTTCCGAGTGCGCATTTTGAGCGTCCTAAGCACCCTTGGGAATTGGAACAAGCCTTCGCGCAGTGCGATGACACAACTTCCTTTCAAAATGCGCACTTCAAGGATGCAGACCCTGAATTGAGACACATCGAGAGTCTCCCAAAATAATGTATATGCACATCGGGAAAAGAAAACCACTTTAAGCGCCTCTTGTAATTGAAGAGGCCACCAGTAGCTTGTGATGTCTCGTGTAATCTCATGATGTCTGAATAAATTTCCTATTGAAATATTTATGCAACTTTATCTTTTCCTGATGTGTATATCCATTATTTTGACTGACTCTTTGTGTTTATATACATATGTAGGGAATCCTTGCACACAAACACCTCTGATTTCTCTCCTTCTCCCAGGTCATCACCATAGACCTGCGCTCCACGCAGTTCTGCGGCGGTCTGGGCGTCACGCTGCCTGAAAACGCAGACGGCGGTGCCAAAAACAAAGGCGCCGCCGTCCCTGAGCTCCCCTACGTGAAGATGCTGAACAGAGTCCTCCCGCGGGACATCAGGGTGTTGGACTGGGCGCCGGCGGCCGAAGGCTTCAGCGCACGCTTTGACTGCCAGACGCGCACGTACCGATACTACTTCCCTCGGGGGTCGCTGGATGTGGCTTCGATGGCGGCTGCGGCCAAAAGGTGGGTGAGCCCGATCAGCTCGGTAGGGGTTCCCACGGTCATGGAAAATCTGGAAAGTCATGGAATTTGCAATTGCCACTTTCCAGGCGTGGAAAAGTCATGGAATTTTCTGAAACCAATCAAAGTTTTGGGGAAAATCCCAAAAATTTGACCGTATCCATTGTGAACTGGCAGGATTTGTTTGTTTTTCTACCTTCCACAAATACTGTGTCTGTATTATTGTACCATAAGGTAATTAGCAAAGGTGCACATGCCTTTTAAGTATGAAAATTCTATATTTATAGGTTGCAGTAAGGTCGTGGAAATTTCATAGAAAAGTCATGGAAAAGTTGTCAGTGAAAATGAGTGTGACCACCTGGCTCGGGCGTCTTGGCTTATTAAATTTGAACCACTTGGGGGCGGCGTCTCTGCGGCCAACAGGTACGAGGGCACGCACGACTTCCGCAACGTCTGCAAAATGGACGTGGGCAACGGCGTCCTGCAGTTCGAGAGGACCATTTTGTCGGCGGCGGTGGAGCCTGTGGCGCCTCAGCAGACCTGCGGCACCGCCCAGTGTGACATCTTCATGTTTGAGATCACGGGACTGGCTTTCCTCTACCACCAGGTACAGAGAGAGTCTGGCTTCCACGTCCTCCTCGTCCTCATCCTGTTTTGATGGTTTTCTTTTGACAAAAATACCCCCGTTTCCTTTGCCTTTGCAGGTGCGATGCATGATGGCGCTGCTTCTCCTGATTGGGCAGAACCTGGAGGCTCCGGAGATTATCGATCAGCTGCTGGATGTGGAGAGCAACCCCAGGAAGCCTCAGTACAGGTAGACGGAGCGTCTGCATTTTTCCGCGTCCAGCTTACATTGTTCAATGTTGATTGCGATCCTGTCCTTGTTTTGCAGCATGGCTGTAGACTACCCGCTGGTGCTGTACGACTGCAGCTTTGAAGGCCTGAGCTGGCAGCGGGACGGCGACGAGGTGAACCACGTCCTGTCCACGCTGCAGCAGCACTGGACCCAGAGTGCAGTCAGGAGCCACGTCCTCCACGCCATGATCCAGGGTCTGGAGGCGGTCGGTGGGTATTTAAAGGGGCAGTTTGCCCTCAAAGAAAAATAAAATCCACTGTGTCAATGGAGGCTCTGGTCAGGTTTTCTGCAGATCATTCGAGCTATTTTTTTTTCAACAAATTCTATATTGATTGAACATTCAAACAAGAAGAGTTTAGAACAGACAAAGAATCTGGTAGCTGTGGTCTCCAGTTTAGAGACACACACACACACACACACACACACACACACACACACACACACACACGCACGCAGCATTGTTCAGCTGAGTTTCCACAAGACTCACCAGTACAGTTTGTGAAGCTCCAGTGGCGTTATTACTTCTGGGACGCAGCACCACATCACGCAGCCTCTCCGTCTCTTGATGTTGAGCCCTTTCTGTACTGTTGTCTACAAAACCAGACTGGCTGCGCTGGTGTGCTCTTGTGCCTGTGAATGTTTCCGCATCCTCCTGCCCATCGGAAACAGCAACAGCTGCCTTGCCACTGGTTTTAAATAATTTGAAGCTAATGCCTCTGCACTGGCCAAATACACGCCAGAAAATGCATGCAAATCCATAGGATCGACCTCTGTTACCAGAAATGTTCCAATGTTGTGTTTCTGACATGGAACTCTTGCGAAACGCTCAAGTGGTTTAGTTCTATTTCAACTAGCTTTGGATGAATACAATTTCGTATCGCAACTTCGACATCCGATGGCATTTATTCCTACGTGAATGTTTTTCCGACTCTGGTCCACAGGAGGAACGTCATCGGGTCACTGCTGGCTGGTGGAGGGCACCAGGCAGAAGAACTACCGTCCGCTGCTGGAGCGTCCCTGCTGCGAGAGCCTGGAGTCCAGGATCAACCACTTTGTCAAGAGAGGCAGGCTGCAGCTGGAGGGAGGTGAAAACGGAGAGGAAACGATCCAGAGAGCGAAGAGGTCCAAACATGTTCAGAACCCTCCTCCCGGCGACGACGTCCCTGCAGACCGGCCAGCAGGAGGTGCAGATCAAAAGGCAGAAGGTTGATGTTTCCTCACTGGAGAATGGACTTACTGGTTATATGCTCATATTAATTTAATTATTTTTTTTAAGTGCCAAGAACGTTTTTTCAGACCAAAATATGTCTGTTTATTTTAAAGATGGAACATTTGTCAAGTAGGATAAGTATCTTTATTATTGTAAAAAATAAAAAATAGAATGGCTTGAAATTTTTCTTTTTTACTGGAAAATTTTTATCATGACTTTGGCCCAAGAAAATGTTTTTATTTAAAACATCTTTTCATATTTTCAAAGCCTAATGCCTGCAGCATTTCTTAAACAGTTAGCGGTTGCATTAGTGTTAAAACAATTGGGTGTTTGTTGTCTCATATTCTACCTTCTTGACAATGCATGAAACTTGCATGAGTGAATTTCCAAATAAAAATCCAGAGGCCTCCAGAAGACACCATGTTTTAGCCCTCTGTTTACAGCCTCCTACAAAACCCCCTGGGTTTTAAATTCCTGCTGTGCCAAAACTTTGGGGAGAAGTTTCCACACGTTTGGGAAAAAGACGATAAAATGTTGGTCTCAGAGGGCGGAGCTAACACCTGGCAGAGGCGTTGTCAGTAACTTGCCCTTTGTGACGTCACAAAGGACTGGTTTCCTGGCCTGTGTTTTCGGGAAGTATGCCATCCTGGCTTGCTGTCTGAAAAGTAGGCAAGCAGAAAAGGTTGCTGACAGGATGGAGACACAGATTATTGTTGGAAAATATTTTACAGGGAATCTTGTATAAACGTGCGGAGTTTAATACACTAAAATGTTGAAATAGAATACCTCATTAAGGATTTGCAAATGCTGTTGGTTTTGATTTCTCTTTTCATTTGTAATGCTTTAATGGTGACCAGCTAAGTAAGTAAACTCTTTTTATTACCCTTTAAATCGTAATTTTATTGAGATTTGGATAACTTTGGCAGACATTTCCTGACATAATGCCTTTCGATTACAAAGCTTCATTACAGCTTTGTAAACAAACAGAAAAATTGCTACAAGCAACTTGAACTAAAATAGGGTTGGGTCGTAGGACGGAACCAACACTGAGGGGCTAAAAATGTCGGACCATTTTAAAAGTAACACCTGCCAGTCGGAAAGTCTAGGTCGCTAGCATTCTCTTGAATAACGCTCACCTCCCCACGGGAACTTTTCTAAATTTGTACCACAGGCGTTTCGAGCTTTTCTCGTTCGGTTGCGTGTCGAGTCTGACGGGGCGAACATGGGCACGCCCTCCTCCGTCTTGACATTTTTCGTCGCCCTGACCTGAAAGAAGAAGACTGGCGCTAACGTCGTTAGCTTGTTAGCAGCCCCCCGGGTTGTTTACTCCAGTCGCCTCTTTCTGTGCGGCTCCGCTCTGATTTCTGCCGTACCTCCAGCTGATTCGGGCCTTATCAAACCTGAACGAGGTATTTTCAAACGTGTGTCACCTGTTTGTTCCATGTTTTTGATGGTCCAAGTCACAGATCGAAGCTGAAATAATTGTTCTGGCAGTTTTTGGCGACTCGTTTGTATTTGATCATTTCGAAGAATCACTGATATTCAATGTAGGGAATTAGACCACACTTCATCACATAAGCTTTATAAGTTTGGTGTTCTGTCAGAAGTTGTACATAAAGTACTCCGGCTAAAGTGTAGTGCTGTACCTCAACCACAGGGGGCGTGTTTTTAAAAGCTCAATATTCCCTAATTAGCAGAGCTCAGTGACAGTTTTAGTTTTTAGAACTATAGCGGCGTCAAAGGGAAAATACAGTACATGTGTAGCTATATTGATATGAAAACGCATTATGAATAAAAACAAAACAGTTGTACTTTCAATCTATGTTTATAAGGATGTCCATTTACATTAAGTTCGGTTAAGTTGTATCTGATTTCTAATCAATTTCTGTTTTGTTGCCACATTTACCTTTTCATACTATTTTGCTGTCTCTCCTGTCAGTTATTATACTATTTAGATGTACGTCTTCTAAGTGACAGACCTTTCAAACCTGATCCCTGTCTTCTAAAGGCCTGCAAGCTTTAGTTCCAATTAGTGGTATAAAATCAAATTGCAAACACATAAAAGTCTCTTTTGCATTGTGCAGCTGTGTTGAATCCCTCATTTCGTTCGCTCTTTACCGATATATAAACGGTCATTAACTAATGAAACATAGATGACACATATGTGCAGTCTGTTCCATTTAGTACCATTCCTCGAATACATCTTGCACACTCATGTCTCCCCTCTGTGTTGCTGCAGGATGTTCCTGGTGGGGCTGACGGGAGGTATTTCCTCGGGGAAAAGCACCGTGTCTTCCATGCTGCGGGAGCTCGGGTGCCCTATTATCGATGCTGATGTCGTTGCTAGGAAAGGTTTGTGAATCCAGCACACTCGCCCGCGCCCAAAACGCACACTCATGCTTTCTATACAACCCCCCCCCCCCCCCCGCCCCCCTCTCTCCAAAGTCATAACGGTCCTCCAGCTGATCTTTCTCACCAGAAGACATCGTCTAAATGAAACGTTGATGTTTGCCCACGTGCCGCCCCCCCCTAAACTGCGCTTGGTGTGATTGTGTTTATTATATTATTGAAGCGGACATGAAGAGGCTCAGGCCTGTAGGACCTTCATTAAGACAAACGCTTGGAGAGGGAGCATGAATCATGACGTCTGTCCGCCACGCTGACTGCAGGGGCGATGCTGTACTTTTGTGTTGGGAGACAGAAAGGTCACAGACGTAGGTGACCAGCACACTGCGACATGCTGTACAAGTGAAAGGGCATTTGGAAGAAAAAAAAAAAAAAGTTCGGACCACTTGTTAAATGTTTCACTTAAGATAAGACAAGATGAGCCTTCACTGTTCCACAATGTGGCAGTTTGCCGTTTAAAGCAGCTGTGTAGTCGGAGTGAGGAGAAAAAGTAGCGATCTCAGATTTTATGTTGTCACTCTGTGAGGTAGCTCAATTTGCAAGTGCTTTTGATTTTGTTTTTCTTTGCATGTAAAAAAAAAAAAAAAGTATAAACAACATGTACAGTACTTAAGAAGCCTACAAATCCAAAACAGCTTGGATGACATATAAAATTGCACATGTAGTTGTGGGATGATCTGATGTAGGTCAACGCTCTTTAAAGTCCAAGTGTCTGTGAGTGAATAAATGTTTCACAATCTAAATATTTACCTGTAGAAATCTGTAAAAACCTACTTCAGCAAATCACCTTCAAATGTTTTCTGATATCAATCTGATTCTCTAGCACTCTGAAGTGTGTGCTTCTGGAAAAAGGGTCCCCCTTATGATGTCATAAAGGGTACTATTACCTTTCCGAAGATGTTGGCTCTGCCCTCCAACATCTCTTTGTTTTTGTCCCCTTCTGAACATGTGGAATGTCTGGCAAAATGGCAGTTTTGGCAGGAAAGGTTTGAAGTTTAACTGAAGGCTTCTAACAGAGGGCTAAACATTCCGTTTCCTTGTGCTGGTCTTTTGGGTGGTTTTGTTTTGTTTTTCTTTTGGATTGTGTAACTCTTGCGGTCAGAGAATAATACAGGATCTTCCTCTCTGTCCTCGTGGCGGGAGAGCAGTGGTGGAGCCGCACTCTCGGGCCTACTCCAGAATCGTCTACCACTTCGGGCCGGAGATCCTCCTGGAAAACGGCGAGATCGACCGGCAGAAGCTCGGTGAGCTCATTTTTGCCAGCGAGGAGAAGAGGAGGCTGCTGAACTCCATCACTCACCCAGAGATCCACAAAGCCATGCTGAAGGAGATTCTCTTCTACTTCCTGAAAGGTGAGCGACTGCAGAGTCTGGCTCAGAGAGAAAAGAAAAACAATCAAAAATAAAAGACATAAGTATTAATATTTTTAAGTGAACCAATTGTATATGTATTTCTGTGGGAATACGAGTTTGCTGTTAATTCTTTGTTTTTATTTTCTTTACACTATCTGAAATTTTGTTTGTTTTTCTTAAATTGTTTGAAATAAAGTTTGCTGTGAAATATCCCAAGAGCTTTAGGAATATTCCGAGCTTTTCATATTAATTAGAAGTAGGAAGGTAAAAGCGATAATTTGCTGTTGTTTGAAACAGAGGTGACTCTCACAGCCGCATTAATGTTAACGTCTAAAGCTCTCGCCCATTATTAATAACCCGTTCCACCGTGGCAGAATGCAAAATGTGTGAAAAGTCTGATCAGAATTTCTGCCTCACCGTTGTCGCTCTGTGGTCTCCTCAGGGTACCGCTACGTGGTGCTGGATGTGCCCCTCCTCTTTGAAACCAGGCGTCTCACTCAGTTCCTCAACCACACTGTCGTCGTTTACTGGTGAGCTCAAATTCTGCCTCTTTAAGATTTTCCTTGAAGGTTTGCAACGTTAAAGTTAAAAGGTCCCATAACATGCAAAATTCACTGTGCCAATGTGTTCTTTTATACTCGCATTTCAGTTAAAAATAAATAATACATAATAATAATAATAATGATGATAATTGCAGTTCTGCAATGCTGCTCCCTTTGTGATGTCACATAGGGCAGTCAGACCTCTACCAGGTTTGTGACCAGCATACCTCCCTCCAGGCGCCTGGTGTTGGCTCCGCCCTCTGATCCCAGCGTTACTCTTGACTCCTTCCAAACATGTGCAGCATCTGCTTTTGCAGGAAGCTGCAAGCAGAGGGCTAATTGTGCAGTTTTTCGGAGATCCGAAGAAGTTTTGGAGATGTTGTTGCATTGGAGTTGTAGATCTGAAAACAGGCAGAATAAGGGCTGTTTTCTTTGGGCGACCTGAATCAACTGTGCTCCAAGACAGCGTTGTTTTTTGCAGGAGGCTGCAAACAGAGGGCTACTTGTGCAGTTTTCTGGAGTCCTAAAGACGTTTTTGGTGATTGTCAATCATCTGACATTGTGGAAACAGGCAGAATTAGGGGTCTCACGCCCTAGTTTATTTTGTTTGTTTGTTTTTTGGTTTTTCGGGGACCCGATTTACCTCCGTCCACAAACGCTAACGCGCGCTAATGTGGCGGCCGCCGCGCCAGCACCCCCCCCCCCCCCCCCCCCCCCCAGCGCCTGAGCGAGACGCGCCCCGGCCGCACCAGAAATAACTAACCTCCATTGTCTGTTCCTCTCCAGTGACCCTGCCACTCAGCTATCACGCCTGATGCAGAGGGACGGCCTGACCCAGGAGCAGGCCGAGCAGCGCGTGGCCGCGCAGATGCCGCTCAACGAGAAGCGCGGCCTGGCCAACCACGTCATCGAGAACTCGGGCAGCAGGGAGGACACGCACAGGCAGGTCCTGCGGCTGCACACCCGGCTGGAGGACTCCATGGACTTCCTGTTAGTGAGGGTCATCGCCATCGCCGCCACCGCCGGCCTGGGCGGCGTGCTGCTCTTTGCCGCAAAAATGCTTTTATCCTAACGGAGAGCGAGAGAGAGCGAGAGAGGTTGGGGAGGTTTTCCGGGATCCAGGGAGCGTTTTTAGAGACGCCGCTCGGTTGCACATCAGCCACATTCAGCCGTGAGTCGCATCTCTCGGCCGCTGCAGCCGACAGGTGCGACGGCCCCTTCCATTACTGACGCAACATGCACTGACAGACAGCGGTTTAATATTATTATTATTATTGTTGTTACAACTATTATTATTATTATGACTTTTAGGTGTGAAGGGTTCCTGTGAGCACTGCTCACACACTAAAGTCACAGCAGGGGAAACGTAGCGCTTATTAACTCAGGCCGTCGAGGTCACCGTCTTTATGGTTAAACAAAAAGAAAAAAAGAAAGCTGTTCAAGCGGTTTAATTTGGTGCAATCTGAAACATGGAAGAAGAAACTGTTGCACCTTTTAATGGGAGCTCAACGAATGAGATGATGCGTCGAATGTGTAGGCCTGTAAGTGAAAATAAATGAGTAGCGAAAATCGTCGGACGTCGGAAACCGTCGGCCGATTTTTAAGCACAAATCGAGAGTTTGTTTGAAATTAGGAGTGTGAAGCGTCAGGAGCCGCTAGGTGGCACCGACGAGGCGGCCGTGATTGTACGCCTACGACCTGTGTAATGAAGATGGAGAAAACAGAATGTATTTGACAATCCACTCGTGAATGTGAGCGGCGCCGTGAACTGGCACAGAATGAATGAATGGACTTTATATTTGTCACTGTATTTTCTTACGCTCTGTAAATACTGTGATTTTGTTTCTGTTTATTTTATTTTTTTTAAGTTTCTCTGCACACTCACATGTAACTGAACTACATTTGTAACAATGGCTGCTTGGACGGAACATAAATGACCCAGTACTACTGTTTTAAACCAACAGTCGAGTGTTTTGTTTTTCACGTTTGTCCTCATGGAATGAGTGTGGCCTGGCCACTAGACCTGTGGTCCCCCTTTGTGATGTCACATTTTTCTTCTTCTTCTTTTTTTTTTTTGCAAACCAACAGTTTCTTTAATATTTAATTCTTGCCCCTCCGTCATTCGGAGACACTTCCACGTCAGTTATTCCCGGCAAAAGTCGCCACTGCTTCCTCCAGGAAACTGAAAAAAATCCCGGTCGCTCATTCATGTCGCCCTTGCCAAGGCCGGAAAAATTCAGGCCTGCGGGTGGCCAAGGTGACATCATCCTGGCACCAAGGACCCCCCCCCCCCCCCCCCCCACCTCCCCCATCCTCACCAGACCCCCGAGCCCCTCTCCCAGCCCCCCTCCTCCTCCGCCTGCGTGGCTTCACTTGGCTCCGTCTAAAGCCCCCACTGGTGGTGTTTTCGGCGGGCTCCTTCTTCGTCTTCGTCTTCATCTTCTTCTTTTTCTTTTTTTCCCGTCAAGCCAGCGCAGCATTAATGCAAAGTGACTGGGCCAGTGGTGGGCGGAGCGGGCCGGGCCGCGCCGGGTGGCTGAGGCTGCAGCTGCTGCTGCACACGACCGTGATGCATAATGCAGGATGCGGCCACGGAGGCTATGCAAAGGAGCGGAGGTGGTCGCACGACGCGGCCAATCAGAAGAAGAAGAACAGTAGCAGTAGTAGCAGAAGTAACAGCAGCAGCAGCAGTAACAGCAGCGGCAGCAGTAACAGCAGCAGTAGCGGCAATAGTAACAACAGCGGCAGCAGTAACAGCAGCGGCAGCAGTAACAACAGCGGCAGTAGTAAGAACAGCGGCAGCAGTAACAACAGCGGCAGCAGTAACAACAGCGGCAGCAGTAAAAACAGCGGCAGTAGTAAGAACAGCGGCAGCAGTAACAACAGCGGCAGCAGTAACAACAGCGGCAGTAGTAAGAACAGCGGCAGCAGTAACAACAGCGGCAGCAGTAACAACAGCGGCAGTAGTAACAACAGCGGCAGTAGTAAGAACAGCGGCAGCAGTAACAACAGCGGCAGCAGTAACAACAGCGGCAGTAGTAAGAACAGCGGCAGCAGTAACAACAGCGGCAGCAGTAACAACAGCGGCAATAGTAAGAACAGCGGCAGCAGTAACAGCAGCGGCAGCAGTAACAACAGCGGCAGTAGTAGCAACAGCGGCAGTAGTAAGAACAGCGGCAGCAGTAACAACAGCGGCAGCAGTAACAACAGCTGCAGTAGTAACAACAGCGGCAGCAGTAACAACAGCGGCAGCAGTAACAACAGCTGCAGTAGTAACAACAGCGGCAGCAGTAACAACAGCGGCAGTAGTAGCAACAGCGGCAGTAGTAAGAACAGCGGCAGCAGTAACAACAGCGGCAGTAGTAACAACAGCGGCAGCAGTAACAACAGCTGCAGTAGTAACAACAGCGGCAGCAGTAACAACAGCGGCAGTAGTAGCAACAGCGGCAGTAGTAAGAACAGCGGCAGCAGTAACAACAGCGGCAGTAGTAACAACAGCGGCAGTAGTAAGAACAGCGGCAGCAGTAACAACAGCGGCAGCAGTAACAACAGCTGCAGTAGTAACAACAGCGGCAGCAGTAACAACAGCGGCAGTAGTAAGAACAGCGGCAGCAGTAACAACAGCTGCAGTAGTAACAACAGCGGCAGCAGTAACAACAGCGGCAGTAGTAAGAACAGCGGCAGCAGTAACAACAGCTGCAGTAGTAAGAACAGCGGCAGCAGTAACAACAGCGGCAGTAGTAACAACAGCGGCAGCAGTAGCAACAGTAGTAACAGCGGCAGCAGTAACAGCAGCGGCAGCAGTAAGAACAGCGGCAGCAGTAACAACAGCGGCAGTAGTAAGAACAGCGGCAGCAGTAACAACAGCGGCAGCAGTAACAACAGCGGCAGCAGTAACAGCAGCGGCAGTAGTAACAACAGCGGCAGCAGTAACAACAGCGGCAGTAGTAACAACAGCGGCAGCAGTAACAACAGCGGCAGTAGTAAGAACAGCGGCAGCAGTAACAGCAGCGGCAGTAGTAACAACAGCGGCAGCAGTAACAACAGCGGCAGTAGTAAGAACAGCGGCAGCAGTAACAGCAGCGGCAGCAGTAACAACAGCGGCAGCAGTAACAGCAGCGGCAGCAGTAACAACAGCGGCAGCAGTAGCAACAGTAGTAACAGCGGCAGCAGTAACAGCAGCGGCAGCAGTAAGAACAGTGGCAGCAGTAACAACAGCGGCAGCAGTAACAACAGCGGCAGCAGTAAGAACAGCGGCAGCAGTAACAGCAGCGGCAGTAGTAACAACAGCGGCAGTAGTAACAACAGTAGTAACAGCGGCAGCAGTAACAACAGCGGCAGCAGTAACAGTAGTAACTAACAGCAGCAGCAGCAGCGTCTCAGAACCCGGTCGGTGTTTCTGTGGTCACAGTGAACAAGTCTCCCAACGCTGCTTTGTTTCTCCTCTGAGGCTGCCTCCCTCCTGATCCGGGGTGAGGGTGGGTGAGGGTGGGGAGGGGTTAAAGTGCTTTACAGCCAGCTGTTCAGCAGAGATTTCCTTTTCGCGCCCTTTCCTCCCCCTCCCCTCCTCCGCCTCCCCCATCCTGCCCCGAGTGTTTGCGCCTCAGACACGGGCGCAGGCCAGACAGAGGCAGAGCGTGGAGGCACGACTATATCTGCAACCGGCGAGTGTGAACGCCTCGGGCCGACTGAATGGCAGCGACGTCTCCGTCTGAATATAAATGGGCTTTAATACCGAAAGGTGTCGAGCTAAAAGGTGAAAGTCCCCGAGTTGCCTTGTTAAGACTCTTCTTTTTTTTTTTGCTGAAGGTGCAGCGATGCAGGACGACAATCCGCGCGGTTTGTGCGCGTGTGTGTGTGTGTGTGTGTGTGTCGTTGTGGGTTCTCACCGGGAGCGGGGCCAATAATTTTGCAACGGCGGGGGGCAAAGACTTCTATAATCTCGCCATCGTGTTGAGAGAGCCGAGCCCACGGCGCCTCGGCGCCTCGACATTTTGGAACCCTCCTGTCTGAGTGAGTTTTTCATCATTACCACCTGCCTGCCGCCATCAGGGCCGGGAAAACTGCTGCCGTGACCGCGGAGGAGGCCAAGAAAAGAATAAATGGCCTGTCTGAGCTGCAGCTCAACAGTTTGAATTTTTCTTTGAACAGTTTGCGTAGATTTTGTTTTTGAACTGGAACTTAATCTTTCACTGGTTAAGGGTGATGACCCGTTTATTCATTTATTTACAGTATTCATTCATTCATTCATTCATTCATTCATTCATTCATTCATTCAGTCAGTCAGTCATTCATTTGACAGGGACAATGCAGTCCAACATAGTTACAGGCTTGCTGCTGAAGTGATGCGTACAGAGTTTACGGCGAATGCCAATTCTCCAACTCCAGTTCCTGCTAGGGCTTTTCCGCAATGTTGCAGCACAATATGAAATGTGTATGAAACCCATCATGTGGTCCCTGCTGAAGGTATTGTGAGTTCAGTATTCATCAGGGGTTGCTGCAGACCATTCAGCCTCCTGTTGAATCGAGACATTGGCAATTTAAGAGCGACTCTGTTGTCCGCGGGGCGCAAATGACGTCCGACTTTTGATGCTGATGTTCCACTCCAGATTTTTTTTTACTTCTTGATGTTCCTCGTTTCAAAAAGTGGAGGGGATCAAAACAGTGGACACATCCGGGAAAAGTATTGAGAGCGTTTCACTTTGTTTTTTGTTGCACATTTAGTCATTTTACAGCCTTATTTCGAAATGGATCATTTTTTTCCCCTTAAATTTCACATCAAGTCATGACAACATGAGATTTTTTGCAAATGTATTTAAAATAATTAAAAAAAAACAACAACCTTAGAATTCACATGTACACAAGCATTCTCCTTCATGATAGCCAGATAAATAGATCAGGTGATTAATTCGAAATTCCAGACTTTTTTTTTTTTTTTTTTTTTTTTAAAGAAAAGGGATCTTTCATTTGCTCAGAAACACAATATAACATTTAAACCTCAAATTTAAAGGCTCAGTCTGGAGCATTTAGTGGCCCCTAATGGTGAGAAAGCATATTGCGGGTCATTGTTATGCCCGTGGCGGTGTTGTCAAGCGATGGGCTGCAGTCCGACTGCTGGTTGGCTGAAGGAGGAGCCGCTTCGCAGAGAGCAGGTGACTTTTGCATCACTCTGCAAATATATATTTTTTCTATCATCAGCAGATTCCACCTGGGGAAAGGTCACCCCCGGGGCGACTTCCACTCCTCTTGATCTCCTGACATCGTTCCGATTACAGCGGTGGTGTCAGGTTGGAATCGCCAAGCCCTGAGCAGATCCAGGTTCAGAGCGACTGCAGCTGTTTATTGTCAATTATGGGGCATAACATCCAAAGATTGGATCTACTCGAATTGCAGTGCAGTGGAGTTTAAAGAACTGAAGACACCAAATTATTATTTCAGTCGTCATCAATGGAGAATCAGGTCCACTTGTTATCCCTTTAAGCTGAGCAGTTTATTTTAAGTGACTTGAAATAACCTGATATCTACATAATTGTATTTTCTCTCTCTTGCTCCCTGTAAATGTTTCATATTGGAACTCTACATTTAAACCACCGCTTTATAGAATTATCTGCTCTGAAAACGCACATTTACAAGCCTTTACTAAAAGTCAGGCCACTTACTGCCTGCAGCGACGTCCTGCAATCCTCAATTTACAGGGCTGTGACAATTTTCCAACCGGCGACGAGCTCCTGTGAATGAATTATGAAAAAGTAATTTAAAACCCAGATGTTGCGGGGGGGGGGGGGGGACGACGACGACGACAACATTCGACAGACGTACCAACAAGCTATCAGCCTTGAAACGCCTTCCGAAAGACGAGAGTTCATTCTGGTTTGGATCATTTTAATGTAAAAATTGGCAGAAAACATACAAAAAAAACCAAAAAAACCTTGATAAGCCTTTTTTTTTTTTCATTGTTTCCCAGTATAGCCGGTCGCACGTGAGAAGAGCAAGCTGGGCTGAGAAGAACTGTAATGTTCTTGAACTCCGGCATCTGGTGTCATGCCGAGGAAGGGGACACTTGCAGCGCCTCCGTGGCCCCTTGTCATGCTGCATCGGCGGCGGCGCGGTGAGGTAAAGAGACAGGCAAACGCGCCAGCGGAGCCTCCCCAGCCACATGACTCAGCCTGTCCCTGTGCGTTAGCCCCGGCTCAGTCAGAGCTATGAGGGAACAAGGACGTCTGCATTGAGTCACTGACACACTGGACAGTCACCCGGATCAGGCAGAAAAAGTAGCGGGATGTGAGCTTTCATGTTTGGGAAAACATGCACCGGTCGCAGTCGTGCTGAGACGCCTTTAGTGCGTGTTCTGTCTGCGAGTCTGTTTGTCTGCTTGTCCGTCTGCAACCTGGCTCTAGTGTTGCCAACTTTCAGAAAAATAAATGAGGCGTCCCGCAGTGCGCGGGGCCATGGCCATCACAGGCCAGTGGCTCGCCAGTAGTGTTAAATCACGCAAGCTACGCAGCCAGTACGCAGTTGTTGTGTATGGGTTGCGCAGTGGTATTGCCTGCAGCTATGCAGAAGACGTTTTTGAACGCAAACTCTATGGAAACCGAACGTGAGTTTGCATCGAAAATTAATTTACGTTCAAGACAACTCAGAAATACGGACATTCAAAACTGGACGTACCATTTCATGGTCAAATATGGGACAATTCTGTATCTTAAGGGACGGTTGGCAACTCTACCTGGCTCATCTGCAAGTGGTGCCAAACGGTTGCCAAAACAAACCGGCTCCCTGCAGGTCACCCATTACTTTAGCAGCTTCAGCAGAGCTGCTGCGATTTAGTGAAACTCTGCGGTGCAGCGAAGACACTCTACGAGGAGAAAAAGTGGGGCACAGATGAAACCAAATTCATTGATACTCTCTGCCAAAGAAGTGTCCCTCAACTGAGACAAACTCTCGTTGAGGACAAGAGCATCAGCGTGATCTGTTGCAAGGGGCCTCAACACAATCCACTTAACAGACAGAAAGTTCATCCAACTACCTTGCCTGGATTTTTTTTTTCTCATTGGACCCTCTTAACTCCCAAATCCAACCAGTAGATTAGTCGTAGTGGAGCGTTCCAGTGGCTGAAAACACTTCTTCACTGCCATCAGGTGCTTCAGAAGTCCGTCACCTCGTGATGGGCAAACTCTTACAAACACACTCGGAAATGTTTTGACGCCTGGATTGAAGAGGTCGCCTGAAAATACACGTCTCATCTCTGGTCTCGCTGAGCGCCCCCCCGCCGCACCCCCCACCCTCATCCCAGTTGTAACTGATGAGGAAGCGGCGGGGACTGATGGCACCATTGTCCTTTTCACAATGGCGCCATGATTTCAGGTCTGTCGGAGATCAGTCACCACCGTGCGGGTTCTCCGTTCAATCACAGCTCTCGTCGTGTCTGCTGACGCTTTGACAGCCGAGGACGTCTGTCGGGATTTTTCATAACGTGCGTATCGAATTGCACATTGTGCAAACATGACCAAAGGGCCATGATGTTGCTGTCGTTTGTTTCTGCATCACCACTTGCACTGCACTCAGTCAGTGTGTCTACCTGGTTAATAGGGTATCGCCTTACTCCAATGATGATCAGTTTTAAAATGCATGCAAAAACCTGAATCTGACTGAAATGAGTTCTCTTAAATTAGAGAAAGAGAAATCCCACCTGGACACGCTCAAGATCTGCTCCCACGGCTGTTTCTACCTATTTTTAATTTTCATCCTGAACACCTGAGCAGCAGTTCCACATCATTAACATACCCACATCACTGAAGAAAACAGCCTTATTTATTTAGGACCGTTGCTCTATTCCTGACTGCGACAACGCTGGTTTTCACCTCCTTGTTGGATCCTCCAAATGTCTTCACGCGGACCAAAACTGGGCGATCTCGGAGGGCGGAGCTAATACCTGACTGGGGATGTGGCCACCAATCTGGGAGAGGCGCAACTGCTGTTAGTGGCTTCACAAAGGGCCAGAACGAAATGTGTGTTTTAGCGCACGCCTTTGAAAAAAAAAAGATGAGAAACGCAAGTGCAGGAGGGACTTTTCTCACTTCTCTGGAACGTGGCTGCTCATTGTTTGTGTGCAATGTCATGAAAAGATTCTGGCAACAAACATGTTTTGCTAAGATTGTAGATTTACACAGACAAACAATTCACACAATTGCACTCAGTGCAGGTGCGTGTGTGCGTGTGTGCTGCTGTGTTGCTGTGCAGGAGCGTGAAGAGCCCGACGATTAAAGCCTCAATCTCCAGTTTGTATCTGCCCCCCGGCGAGTTAAGTGCGGATGGCTAAGATAAGAGCAGCAAGGGCTCATTAACGTCACTTCAGACATTTCGGCAAAAGGTTGTGTCTCCCAGTCATGCTTTCACCAAAGACACACGCAGTGAAACACACTGGCCAGCCGGTACACTGACCCAGACACACACACACCTGCATTGGTTCTCTGCAGTGGCCTGATAAGACTGTCGCCTTACCAAATGTCAAGCTGAAGCCATCTCGCCTTTTAACCGTGATAGTGAGAGCGCCGCGGAGTGAATGAAGCAAAACTTCCCTCCGTTACATTTGCGTCCGCTGGAGATTACCTACATTAAAACAAGACCGCGGCGCCCCAGACATAATCTCTCAAATCCCCTCGACTTAAGAAGTGATGAAAAGAGGTACAGTTGCAAAATCTCAAGTCCGAGTCCAAGAGACGGACGGAGCTTACGTCAACAAAAAGAAGCTTATGGGCGCGACTCTGCAGAGAGAAACACTTATCTCCAAACCCTGGACCTGCTTAGAGCCGGGCAGGACACGGGATGAGACGAGAGCCAAAGGTTCAGCCGTCGCCGCGACCGTCCTGATGCCGTTTCATCACAAAATTAAAACAGCGGCAGCTCCACCGAGCGTCCTTCCGGGGAGGTTGTTCAGCAGGGGGGGGGGGGAGTCACCATCAAAGCCGCAAACAGCCGGGAGGAGGCATCGGTGACACTCTCAGCAGCACAATAGCCCAAGTTGAGCAGGATGAGGTGGAAGATGGTCTCTGCCCAGGGGATTTAGTCTTTATTTATCTATTTATTTCCACTCTGGGCCGTTGAGTTTGATAAACGGCTGCAGAAAGAATTGTTGGACGGCTAAATAGGAGGGTCCTTTGTTCTTGAGCTGCGTGATGCAATAATAAGCATTATTTGCAGCCATGCTGGCAGGGCTAATTACTGCTACTTACTTTGCCCAATCAGCCCCACAATCCTTTGCACCAGGAGGACCATGCACTCTTTTTCGTTTTACATGCATTTGGTGTTGCTGTGTCAACAGTTACTACCACCTCCTGACCCCCAGTCATTTATTATCATGTTAATAATTGATCCACCTTTTTTCCGTTTCAGTTTCCCGCAACTGTGCTGTTGCTGCTGAGATTTTTTTTTTTTCCCACAAGTGCCTCATAACATTTTTGTACAGAAGCGTGTTCATTCTGGTGCATTTACTCGCAAATTCATGAGAGCGATAGTGTTGTGCGTGTGTGTGTGTGTGTGTGTGTGTGTGTGTGTGTGTGTGTGGTCCCCTCTGCTCCCTCCACCCTGGAGACTTCATGAGAAGATGCAGCAGACTAGTGGGCAGCAGCAGCAGCAGCAGCAGCAGCAGCAACAGCAGCAGCGTGGGCCTCGCAAACGGTCTCAGCTCTGAAAGCTGTTGGTGTGCAGGCGGGCGGGCGGGCGACCGACCCGGTGGCCCGGCGGCGCTCGTCTTTGACATGGTGACATGAAGTCTCTAATCTGACGATGTGCTCATACGCCCCGCGAGAAGAAAACAGCGTGCGCTGGCGCTCGGCCGCCCCGTGGCTCGGATGACCTCTGCTTAAGAGCGGACCCTGCGTCTCTTAATTGTGTCTGGAGGAATTCTGCTGTCTCAAGAAGAGCTTAACTTTGGGCCCTGGAGGACTTGGTGGCCCTTTTCCTGCACGGAGGAGTTAAACAGGCACGAGGATGCTGTGACACGGCAGCCTGGCGCTTTTCTTTCGTTTTCAATCAACAGAACGCTTGTGCGCCCTCCTCTTCCTCAAGCAGCAACAGCAACAGGGCTGCATCTACTTCTGCCTCTGAGCTGAGTTAATTAAAGGCAACGCAGGAATGACATTTGGTTCCATGGTTGTTGTTTTTTAAAGCGGTGAATGCTCTCTCTCTCTCTCTCTCTCTCTCTCTCTCTCTCTCTCTCTCTCTCTCTCTCTCTCGCGCTTTCACCCTGTCAAAACTTTTGCCGCCCAAACTTCCAGCTCGGCGCCGGGCCGAGTCAAAGGGGAATTACGTCCAAAGAATTTCACAATATCCCAGTGAGCTCTTAAGAAAATAGACTTCTGTGTGTGGACTGGGTTTTACAGATTTCCCCCCCCGGAAGCTGTTTTTTTTCCCCCTCTTCTGTGCCACTGGTGTCACAGCGGAGCCTAATTTGCCTGGATTACTTCCCGCCACTGATCTAAGCTTGTGTGATACGTTCTAACACCCGTCCACTGGCTTTCATGTCTCTCCCGTGTAAGCAGGAGGTGGAAAAAAAAAAAGAAAAATCTTATATATGTACATATAAACCATGTAATCCTGTGATTATGCAAGACTGTTATTTGCAGCTTCATTTGGCCTTTAATGCAGCTCTTAATGCTGCGCTCCTCTTCTCCTCATCTCCGTACCGATTGCCTCCTGCTGTGCTCGGCCGCTAACATTTGCGGGAGTATAAACGCCGACTTCCGATGCAGATCAGACACAGCAAAGTGAAGATAAAGAGAAATGTGCCGGAAAGCACAAAACAACAAAGAGAAATAAACACCTTTGTTTTAATGAAAAACAGTCAAAGCCACGGATGTTTCTCTCAGGCCGAATCAAGTGGTCTCAATTTTTGTTCACACGCGAGCAGCCGTGCACACACACACACACACACACACACACACACACACACACACACACACACACACACACACACACACACGCGCGCGCGCAAACACACACACACAGAGAAGGACACACCGTGCTTTCTCAGACAAATGATCAGCTGTCGTCATGCACAAACCAAACAATAGCGGAGCAACCATCACATGATGAATGTGCAGCTACAGGATGTTGGTTATTTTTTAACAGCTATTTTTAATCAACAGACATCAACTCATGTCGTGACATCAAAGGTCAATACCGGATGGACACTGGCGGACAGTTTTACAAATATAATGGGCTGAGATGACTTTAATATATGACTTTTTCTCGTTAACTCAACACAACAGGACACAGTACACTTTTTTTGTTCTGCTTTTTTTTTTTTTTCCCTCCACGCTGCCAGTCCACACAAGCGAAATCTCATTTTGGCAGCTGATATTTAACAAAACTGGCAAGAAAGAAAAGGAGAAAATCCATCAACTCAGTCGATGAAGCACGACATCTTTTGAGTTTTTTTGTGTTTTTCGTTTTTTTTTTTTACGCCCATACAGAAAACATAAAACAGCACATACACAGTCAGCCAAAACCATGTCTACACACATCAGGAAAAGAAAAACTTGCATAAATATTTGATTATTAAATAAATAAGTGGTGCCTCAAAGTGACGGCTATTGGCTTACAGATATATGTGTGTACGGTCAACTACTGCTTGGGTAACGTTGGCCAAAGTGTCTGATGGGATAGCTGCACATGCATTCTCAATGTCTTGTCTTAGGGGCCACCAATGTAGTGGGTTTCCCGCGATACACAACATCCTTCAGGGTCCCCCATAGGTGAGAGTCTGCAGGTGTCAAATCGGGAGAACGTTCAATCAAATATTTACGCAAGTCGTTTCTTCCCCAGATGTGTGTAAACATTGTTTTTGGCTGACTCTGTACACAAACGCACGGCTGGACCTCCATGCAGCCCGGTTGGACACGACGAATGGCTGGAGAAGATGACGGCGAGGCCTCCTGCCCTTGTCACAACTGCTTGTCACCGCAGCTCCGGCGCGACGCGCGGCCGCGGCCGTCGACGTCGCTCAAAGTCCGTCCGATCAGCAGGCGTGGCCCCCTGTGTGTGGAGGATGTGTGGAAGCGGCGGACGTGTTCCCCATAACCACAGATCTGACGGACAGGTCAGTGGCTACGGGCAACGTCCACCTTTCTAGCTGCTGAGTGCCAGGTTGGAAGTCAGGGGAGTGGTGATAGAGTCCCGCCACCTCTCCTGGACCTCTCCCACCGCCACCGCCACCGCCACCGCCACCACCCCCTCCCCCACTCCGGATCCCGGCCCTCAGTCGGCGTAGAGGATGAACCCTGAGAAGGTGCTGTATTTGTTGCTGTTGCCGCCGTGGGCTTTGCCGCCGTCCAGCTTGATGAAAACCTCATCGCCGGCGTCCAAATGCAGGATGACACTGTTGCTGGCGTAGTCATAACTCTGGTCCTGGTCCTGGGCGATGGCGCTGGCTCGGACCTGCAGCGTGACACACACACACACACACACACACACACACACACACATACACAGTCATGGGACGGAGACAATGTTATGACAAGGACCGTAAATTGGTTTAAAAGCTGCATCTCTCTGAATTCTTTTTTTTTTAAATTTGAAAATATTTTGTATTTATATGAAAAATTAATCAACATGGAAAATGAGTCGTTCTCCGCTGTACCATTAAAATAGATATTAATTAAAATTGATAGATTTTGTGTATACATATATACATACATATATATGCATGTATATATGTACACACAAACACACACACATATATAGACATATAACTTTTTAAATTTTATTATACACACATATATATATATATTTATATATATATATATATATGTATATATATATTTGAATACCCATGTTTAATGGGACAGCCATGAACGATTCATTTCCCGAACACTCCGCAGTAAACGGCACACTTAGCCCTCTGTTTACAGCCTCCTGCTAAAACTGATGCTTTGTTAGACCTTCCACATGTTTGCGAGGCAACAAAAAGCGAGTTGCTCTCTGGCAGAGAGTATTTGTCACTCACCTGGGAGAGGTTCCACTGCCCTTTGTGACATCACAAAGAGCTTTGTTTCCGTAACTGCTGTGTTTCAGCACACACCTTTCACTTTTGACAAGTCGGCCGACTTGTTATTGTTCGAAATTTTATATTTGTGAGTTTTTGGTTGTTTTTGAAACTATGGGACCTTTAAATATTGCAAATAGGGTTTGACATGTGAGGCTGAGATTAGCCCCGTGGATGCTTGCAGACATCACGATGCACATGCATTCTTTTTTTCTTCTTTCTTTTTTTCTCTTGAAAGCGCATGAGTGCACCAACCAAAAAAAGAAAGTGTTGTGCCGAGTGTGTCTGAGAGTCGGTGTAATGTGTGTCCCCTGTAGTGAGTATCTTCATCTCCTCTTATGACTCAACCGGGAAGCCGGGGCTTTGACTCAGTCTGCCTCTGAGGACGAGGAGGAGCAGCGGGCGCTCCCTCTCTCCCCCCTGCCCCCCGCTCCGTGTCTCACGAGCCGCTCTCGCAGTTCGTCCCACCTTTGGGTCGGAGCTCCGGAAATGTCACGTCCTCCTGAATACGGCTGTCAGCGCGTCAACGCTGCCTAATTACAGAGGGTGTCGGGAGTCGAGACACTGAAGAACATCCAACCAGTGCCTCTGCCCCAACTCCCGCCCTTTGTCCTCAGTGAATGTGTGATGATCTGGGTTGCCCGGTTTGGCTGTGGTGGCGTCGCGACCTCACTGACGACCAAAAAAAGACCTTTAACCCTAAAATTTAGACCAAAGAGTGAAAACTGAGCTGTGATTTTATGACAAATTGATCGTGTTTCTGTAGATAATTTCATTACGGGTGATTACCTGGTCCCTTCTTGCTCAGCAGACTCTAATTATTCTGTTTGCTTTTGTCATTGTCAACATCAAACTGCAGGGACTCGGCGTGCAGATTCAGTGACGATTTCATTTCTTCAAACAGACAACAACTGTGCAGTGTTACCAGATGGCTCTGAAGACTCTATATGGACTATGGGAACCTGGGATAGAGGTCGGTGTGTGTCTATGTGTATGTGTATATGAAACTCGGCCTTGCACCCTGTGTCGTTTCCCTTCAAAGAGAGCAGACAGACGCAGAGAGGTGCGAAGCTGCAAAGAAATCCACCAACAGGTGAGTCATCGCCTCTAAACATAGAGAACTAAACATCGTTATCGCCATGTCCATATTGAGTACATCTGTTAGTCTGCTGCTTAAACTACAGTTCAATTAACATTTTTTTTCTAATTGTGTGGGTTTTTTTTTTTAGATGTAAAAAAAGAGCATCCATTCTTTGTGGTGAGAAGCTCTACATTTGTGCCTGGAATAAATACTTATTTTGATGTCCAGCAGGGACGACAGGTTGAGGACCTGCATGGACGGCGTGGAAGTTCACCAGCATCTGAGTGTGTTTCACTGCACATTACTGCCTACAATAAACACAGTTGATACACAGGCGATAATCAATGCAGCGGAACATCCATCCTTGAGTTGAAATGGTCATTAAATGAATAAAGATGTGATTTCGAGGACCTCAAAAAAAATGCTCTCTCTCTCTCTCTCGCTCTCTCTCTCTCTCTCTCTCTCTCTCTCTCTTTCTAATAGCCTCCCAAATGTGGCCACTGTTGTTGCATCACAACGCTACAGCCATGTGTGTAGTCGTGTCCATTCTGTGTGCAGCCCGACGCTGCCTGTCTGATGTGTTTTGCCGCTGAGACGTCAATGCCGGCATTTACACGCTGTTTGATCGCTCTCCTCGCTCGTCCGTCTCTCTTTGAAAGACATTCCAAAATTTGCCATGAAGATGCCAAAATGTCAAAATGAAAAAAAAAAAAAAAAAATGGCGGCAAGCCCGACGGGGGAAGGAAGGGGGGCTTCAAGAACGCCGCACCAGCAACATTCCAGCTCCGTGAAGTTTGTTGTATTTTCAAAGGGCAGCGGCTTTGAACTGGCCACAACCTGGGGCTGTGTGTGGGTGAGTGCAGGGTGGAGATAGTGCTGCCGCCTCCTCCGCTCACTTCCACAACCTGGAACATGGCTGGACGTGCCATACGCACAGATACACAATGTAGCGGCGTGCCACTGAGCACTGCCATGACACTCCGCGGCTGGACGACAACGAGACAGACCTACAATCGCCACACACATGAATGCATGACTGACTATTTGGTCTGCATCGTCCCTGGGAGTGATTTAAAGATCACATGACATTAAGGAATAGTATTTTTTTGTGTTTTGTAGGAGTGGTTTAATTTAATGTTTCCATATCGTTTTTTGAGGTCGTTTTTTTTAACTGTAGACGTAGCATTCACTATTATTTCACACATATTGGCAGCGATTGGAGACAGGATATACAGTATGTTGGGCATAGGTGAGGGGAAGCACTGGATGTGGGAGAGCACACATGTGTTCACCTGACCAGAGGTAGGAGGTCAACAACAAGAGCTGGCATGTCATACAATTGGGAACTTTCTTCAAATAAAACCAAGCAAACCTACAAGGGCTGACTGCAACCCTCTGCCTTTTGTGTCTGCGCAAAGATCACTACTGCTCTGCGTGTGCACGTAATGGCAAGGGTGGAAATTTTTCAAGGAATAGAAAATTGACATGATATGTTTATTGTCTGTGAAAGTTCTCAGTCGCCCAGGTCATCTTAATGGAGAACGGTTAAGTTGAGGCAACTGGACCCATTGAAAGATCGCAAGAACAAGTCCAGTTGCCTCACCTTCACCCTTCAGCATGTTTATTCAAGTCTCTCAATGCTACACAGTGAGTCATAAGATTATTTTGGATGGACGCTCAGATTTGAAAGAGTTACCCACCAGACCGTTCTTGATGAGGTCCGCCCACATGCTGGTGCCGTCTCCTCCCCTCATCAGCACGTTGTAGGTGAAGAAGTAGGTGCCGGGGATCTTGCAGGTGAACTTGCCCGTGGCGCCCTCATAGTTGCCGCCGATGTTGGTCACCACGTCGTCGAAGCGCAGGATGTCGTAGCCCTCCTGAGGGTTCCGCAGCCCGGCGAAGAAGGCCACCCGGGGCGAGGTGCTGTAGGTGGTGGTGCTCACCGACCCTTTGCCCCCCAAGCCCAGGATCCCCGTCCGCACGATGTCCATGCCGTCGCCTGGGGGTCCCTTGGGCCCCGGCGGACCCGGCTCTCCAGGGGGTCCCGGGGGTCCCGGCTTGCCCGGACGGCCCGGTTTGCCTTGCGGGCCGTGGGCGCTGTAGGTGGGCAGTGGTGGGCCCACGCTGTGGTCACTCAGACCCCCGCCATCGTCGTGGTCGCCGTCCACCTGCAGGCCGGCGGTGGCCGAGTCCGTGGCAGGGCCGGTGCTGGCGAAGGGGTCGCACACCATGCGGCAGGTGCCCAGCATCTCAAAGTGGCTGGAGCTGTCGTCCACGCCGCCGCCCCCGCCAGCGCCAACGGAGCTGACCAGCACAGGGATGAGGACCACCAGGACCAGGACCAGCATGACCCCCACGGCGGCCGCCACCAGGGTCTTGCGCCCGATGCTCAGCCGGGGGAGGGGCTGCGCAGCCACCGTGGAGCTCTCCGGGGTGGAAATGGTGACTGCGAGGGAGTTGCGCGTCCACCTGGCGAAACACCGCAGACGACACGATCGGCCGGGCCGGCCGGGGGGTGAGGGGGGCTGGAGAGGGAGAGGGGGGAGAGAGAGAGAGACCTCCGGTGGAGATGGCGGCGCCGGCGTGAGAGCCCGAGTGAGCGCGAGAGTGACTGACAGAGCAGGGTAGGAGTAACGGAGAGGGAGTGGAGCGAGGGACTGGAAGTGGTCCAAAGGAGAGAGAGAGAGATGATGAGGAGGGGAGTGGAGAGGGAGAGAGAGAGAGAGAGAGAGAGAGAGAGAGAGGAGGAGGAGGAGAGGAGCAGGAGAGAGAATGACTGTATGTGTGTGTGCGTTAGAGAGAGAAAGAGGAAGAGAGAGAGAGAGAGAGAGAGAGAAGCTGGGACAACAAACAAGACAGAAGGAGCAAGAGAAGGAGGAGGAAGGAGGTGGAGAAGAGCGCAACATGCAATAGCTTACTTGCTATTTAAATCGGGGCGGGGGGCACTTTCCCACAGGCTGGTGCACAGCACAGAGTGTGTGTGTGTGTGTGTGTGTGTGTGTGTGTGTGTGTGTGTGTGTGTTGAGGGCAGTTAGCACAAAAAGTGCAAATAATGAATTCAAGTTGGTGGGATGATGAAGATGGAGGTTTGTTAGATCTGTGAAACCACGGGTACCAAGAGCAAGTTGGTGGTGGGATGATGAGGGTGGAGGTGTAGGAAAAAGAGCCGAGGGAAACTGTTCATCGAGTTAAATATGTAGAGACCTTTTGCACTGTTTATGGTAATTTTATTTATTTATTTAATTCGACTGAGGGAATCAATTTTTTTTTGTATTTGTCAAAACATTTCGGTGCAGAAAAACATCTAGAGACAACTTTAATTTGTGTGTGTGTGTGTGTGTGTGTGTGTGTGTGTGTGTGTGTGTGTGTGTGTGTGTTGTTTTTTTGTTTTGTTTTTTGCCTGCATGCTGGTTAGCTTGTTAGCAAACAGTCTGCGAGAGCAAGCTGTGATGATTGAGAAACTTCTTCGTTCCTCGCACAATTCTTCTGAAACGTGCCAAACCGACCGGCGGGCAGTGAATATGGAAGCGGCAGGTTTAAGGCAATTTCACAAGCTTAACCCGTTATCACTATTTTAATTTCCCTTTGCGCTCATCCTGCAGTGACACCTGAAGGTGTGAGCGGTGAAAGGCTCAAATAGAACCTGAAATGACAAACAGCAGATGGCACATCGTCTTGTGACACATTAAAATCACTAACTGCATGCAGGGACTATTCCATTCATTCAGACAGATGCCGTCTTGACAAAATATAGCTATTAACAAATTTGCCTTATAATTGTTTTGTTCCTGATGCTAATTTGGCAGAAAAACACGTCTCATTATGAGTCATGAGTCTCACTAAGCTCATTGTTGCGTTCTTTAAAAATCATTCTGCAAAACCAGAGAAACAAGAGAATAGAATCCTCATCATATTCCAGACACATTTTTATTCGAATTATTGATTTGTGAGAAAAGCGATTGCATATTAGCCAAAGGAAATTCATTGAAAAAGAAGAATTACGACTATGTTGCTTTCGTGTCACCATTTAACCGACTTAATTTACCTTCGTTGACCAGAAGATGGCGCACACTGCTCATGTTAGTGGTGGTATCGGGTTCAATGAGAAAAAAAAAAAAAAAAAAAAAAGCGGAAGTTTCAAGTAACCAAGACGACCACGTACTCAAGGAAACCCTTTTAACCAGACCATTGCAAATAAATAAATAAATAACTAAATAAATAGAAGATAAAGATAGAAACTGTCAGCAACAATTCACCACCCCCACTCCCTGATGTGTTCTGAATAAAGCATTCCAGAATCAGAACCGGCCTGACTGACTGACGCACTCCATAGTTGGATGCATCACCCCGAGCACACTTCACACCACGAGCCCTACGCGTCAAATACATTATCTCACCTTCTTGCATCTGCAAGAATGTGCGTCACGGAGGGGCGGCAGCAGGGAAGGTGCGGACCACCCATCTCACATTCCACCATGGGCACCTCGGCTGTCTTGTCAGTAACTGGAGAGCTGAGGAGCTGATGGCAGGCTGCACTTGATGTCTATATTCAGGATGGGCCCTGGATGCATGCAAAACCATGCATGTTTTGTTTTAGCGAGAAAGATATTCATTTATTTGAATAGTGGTGTTTTTATTAATAACATTGCAATAGTTTGGTGAACAAAATTAGGCCTGTGTGGTAATGATAACCAATATTATACACACAGAAAGGAATGTTAGACGGCTGATGTTTTTCACCGCGACCCCTCTTATGAAAGCAAAGCATGTCGCCCCCCCCTCCTTGTATGTTTATCCAAGAGCTTCGAACGCAGCACTGCAACTTCCTCAATTCCTTCTTTTTGCACTCTTCCTTTTTAGGAAATAGGCCGCTTGCCTTGCAGCCCCTCTTGGGATTCTGTGGGAATTCCTGCGCTGCTCTGCGTGGCGTTTTGGTCGTCGAGCACTCAGATATAGTTGTTTCAGGTTGTGCGGCATAAACAGGGAGGAATGGAAAAAATGTGCTACGCTGTCTTTTGGGGGCCTTTGGGCAGGGCGCTGCCCAGAGTTCAGCTGTGTTCTGCTGGTGACAACAGGGAATCTAATAGGAAAACAATTGTATATACAACAATATTGTTAGCGTAACCTTTTTTTCATGCCATTCCATATACTACATTTACATTACATTATATTGCTCTGGTCTGGACTGTTCCTCCACCTAGTGGAATCTATGTTGCGTCTGTGTCAGTCACTTATATTGTATTTTTATGGTATTAAAACTGGTGGCAACTTCTATTGGAACCCAAATTTCCTTGAAAGAATTCACTCGCAGGATTAATAAAGTATCTATCTATCTATCTATCTATCTATCTATCTATCTATCTATCTATCTATCAAACCATAGTTAATGTCATACAGAAGCATTACGGAACATTCCATTGCGTTGTATCGTTAACATTAGTACGACGACGAGTTTGAAGTTCTTGGCAAACTTTGGTTCCACTGAGTTTCACTGCATTCCGATCTAACGTAACGCGTTGCTCGTTACTTTCAGAGCTGTTAAATGCCAGGAGGAGCTGGTCCGACACGCCGACCAGGAGCAGCAGCAGCAGCAGGCTGGATTCTGATCCTTTCAAACGGTAGACACGTAATTCCCTTTTTAGGGCATGGTAATCTATTACGTAATTGTAGAGAACAACTCCGGCAGAACTCGCTCGAGTCGCGCCGTTCAATGGGGGGGAGGAGCTGCCCCGGAAGTGAGTGGCACTGGTGCTCCACCAATGGTAGCGCCGAGGCGCGCGGGTTTCCCTCTCGCTGATTGGCCGACGGGCGTGACGTCGTGGGTGCGCTGGCGCCCGCAGCCTGGCAGGGGGGGAGTTTCTAGGCGGACGGTTCCACGGTCGCTCGCTCGCTCGCCCGGTAGTTAGTTAGTGAGTTGTGGTGGTCAGTGTCCCGGACCGGAGCTCCCAGAACCGTCCCCGGAAGAGAAGCCAGGAGACCAAAGCCGTCCCACGGCGCCAAGAGAAGGAAAGGAGACGTGCCCATTTTCCCCCCTCGGATAGCAGCGCAAAGTGGTCAAAATGCCGGTTTTCCACACGAAAACGATAGAAAGTATCCTGGAGCCGGTGGCCCAGCAGATCTCCCATCTGGTCATCATGCACGAAGAAGGAGAAGTTGACGGCAAAGCCATCCCTGACCTGTCGGTGCCGGTGGCCGCCGTTCAGGCGGCCGTCAGCAACCTCGTTCGGGTGAGCAGCCAACTTCATTTCCTGCTATTTTCTCTACCTGGCTGCCAGCCTCCCTCGACTCTACTCACCCACCTCCGCCAAAGAAAGTAGAACAAATATTCTGCGTGCGGTGTGTGTACCTGTCGCTCTATTGTCCCGTCCAGCGAACCAAACTTAGCTAACACGTTTGACCGCTAAAAAAAAAAAAAAAAAGAACACTCACGCACACACATTTCAAAAAGTTCCCCCGTGTTTCCATCCAGGATGGCTGTGACCTGCGGTTTTAAATCGGCGATTTTCCTTTTTCTTCTTCTTCTTTTTAAAGCTCGCAACCTCTTCCTAAGTTTTCTTCACGTTCGGGGGGCAAAGTGCAGTGACGCCCTTTCCCCCTTGGAAGAGAGAGAGAGGGAAAAAAAAATGTCCTGCCTACTATGGAGCTCACTGCCATTTGTAGACGTAAGGCACTGCTGCTGCTGCTACTGCTGCTGCTGCTGCTGCTGCTGGCACGTAGTAATGAGTCACAGGTACTGGAACTGGCTGCTGTCACACACTTTGTTCATGAAATCCACCTTACACTCTATACACTGAGAGAGGTGACAGTGGTTCCTGCAGAGTGTGTGGCTGAATTGGAGCACCAGTCAGTGCCAGAACCCCCACCCCAGGTGTAAGTCAGTTTATTACAAGCGAAAGGTGGGGCAGTTTATTGCTCAGCACTCGTTTGCCGTTGTTTATGTAACCTGCCAGTGAATGGGTGCAGTTTGAGACACGTTCAGTTGTTTGTCTCTGTCACTTCTTTTGTTAATAGTTCTACATTATGTGGAATTGACTTTACTCATTCAGTCTTTTACTTTTACTTTTATTTACTTTTTCCCCCCCTGTGATGTCACAAAGAGCGCTGATAGATTACCACGGCTAGTGACCACACCCCCGCCCCAGCCCTGGTGTAGGTTCACACTGGGTTTTCCTCTCCTTCCAAACACGTGAAACGTCCATCGGAGCATCAGTTTGAGCAGGAATTTTGAAACTCTGTGGCTTCGGGTCGTGTTGTAGGTTCTGTTTTCTGGAGATTTCTGATATTTCTGCTGGTCTTCCCGAAGAATAAACCTCCACAATGCTGCACAGTGCTGCTTTTTTGCCCTCTATAAATCTTGTGATTGTGCTACTTTGTCGAGAGGAAATCTCTAGTTTTTGTACTGTTAATAGATAATATTTATTTGCACTCGTTAACAGCTCTTTTTGATATTCGCTTCTATCGACCTGTGTTTCTTTGTTCTTTTTGATTTGGAAGTTTACTTTGTGCCAAAAGATTAGAACAGAATTTTCAGCACACAGTTGCGAGCGCCTTCCACCTCGCAGACGAGTGAGCAGACCTAAAAATACCACACCACTCATGGATACAACATCGTTTGACTCACTCCCCCGCCCAATGTGGTTCATACATCATGGCAACCATGAAGTTTCTACACAGGCTGAGCGAATCAAACGTGTTCCTAGCCATTAATTAAGCATTCAGAGATGGTATTTTTCGGAAGGTGAGGTCGCTTCATTCTTTTGACCCGAGTTGTTGTGGTTTTAGCAGAGAACCGACTACTAACCGCTACTATGGTGTGCCTCACTGCTGCGCTGTAGCTTTGATGGCAACAGCAAGGAAGTGAATGACAATATTACTATTTCCTTATTTGAACCTAAAGCATTCATAGGTTGCTCAGAGAGCGACGACGGCAAGGCTGTCAAAGATTGTGGCTTGTGGGGGAAGAGCGGAAGAGATAAAGACTAAATTAAGGCGGGTGGAGTTCCTGGGTGGTTTACTCTCTGTCGGCCCGGTCAAGCGCCGAGTCCCTGGCAGTTGTTGGGAGATAAATTTGGACAATTGCCCTGGTGTCTCCTGTCAGCGAGGAATTCCTCATTTGAAGGGATTGCCTCCCATTGGCCTGCAGCTTATTCAGTCACATTCTATGGCCTCTAACTGTTTCAGAGTGGCCGATCCTGGATGCCTTTGTTTACTGCAGTCTGACAGAAGTATTTATGTTTGCAACCGCAAGACTTTCTTCCCATTAGGTGGAACTGTAGAAGGGCCTTGTGATAGTGTGTTATCTTTTGGTTTGAGTCTGTCAAGTCATCAACAAAATACCATAAATAACACTGATCAGGATAAGATAGATACTTTACTTGTCATTCAGCATGTCAAGGCATGCAGCACTCAAGGTCTAATTCATCTAAAGCCGAGACAAACACATTCTACATGGATAGCAGCTATACCACCCTGCTACTTAACATTGAAGCCTATTTAAATTTTATAATAATAATTCGATGTGTACCAGTGGTCCCCAACCACCGGGCCGCGGATCGCGGCCGGTCCGTAGGTCATATTAATCCCATTTCATTCATTATCTGAGTGAAAAATTACCAGATTCTCTCCGTTACGCCCCCCCCCCCCCCCCCCCCCCCGTCAACGATCGCGCGTTCATGCCGGTCCGTGACAATATTGTCTCATATGAAACTGGGCCGTGGTGCTAAAAAGGTTGGCTTCTCACCCCAACGGGTCATAAGCAGATGACGGCCCTCTGGCGTCTGGATCTGCTCTAGGTTTATTCCTACAGGGGAGTTTTTCCAGCCCACTGTCGCACCTTGCTTGCACTGGGGGCCCAGTTGGTCTTTCCTCTGATAGTACAAAGCGCTTCGAGACGCCTCTGGATGTGATTTGGCGCTGTACAAATAATAAAGTTGATAGTGTGAATAAGCTAAAATAAGTTATAAGTATTCATTTTTTTTTATTAATTTGTTTATGCATTTTAACAAGCTTGTCAGTGAAAGTAATACAATTGATATTCCTTGTAAGTTTGTTTCCATATTAAGAAAAGTAGATAATGTACATGTTTTGTATTATTTTTAATCTCATTTATTAGCTCTTGTATGTATGAAAAACCAAATGTTGGCTAACGACTGACAGTGTATTGAAGGATTGTAATAAATTCGTAGAGCATCAGCCTCTCTTCAGGCACACCCGCTCTGAAATCGGTGATCAACTTTAAGTCTAGAGACGTTCCTGAATAAGTTGTCATGAACGCGGTGCTGGTCAGCGTTTCGCCGACACGTCGAAATCTGGCATCTGTGTGCAATCTCAACTCTGCTTGGGGTGAAACGATGCAGGCTCTCCGCACGGTCCGAATGGTGATCAGATGTTTCCAGCGGTGCTTTGACTAAATGAATGGGCCTGTAATTATTTCCAGTTGCCGTAGCAACGTTACAACATGAACGCTGTTATGATTTCACCGGGGTCGAGACTCCGATGTTCCTTGCTCTAGTTTTCGGCTCTCTTCCCCGCAGAGTCTCGTAGCGGGAAGCCTCAATGAGATGAAGTAAAGTTTCCTCGCCTTTAACTTTTCTGTCACTGATCGCAATGAATATTCAAAAAGCAGGACTCTTATTTACTTTTCACGTCAGAGCAGTAAAAAAGTCTGAATGGAGGAGAACTACTGTCGAGGAAAAAATAAAAAAAAATCACCCCTCAGAGAGAAAAGTACAGGGTGAGGCTGCCTCAGTGGAGGTTGCGACCTCGTTTTCTTTCTTGCTGAGAAAAACACATGTTGCCCAGACTTCCTGAATCCTCCTGCAAACCTCTTGAGGAAGATGTTTATGCACAGCTTACTCAGCTATATTTTTTTTTCAACGATTTATGATTTTTTATTTCTCTGTTTTGGTCTGAGATGGTTGTGGTTTGTGGTTTTCTCTTCCACGAGAACGTCTTCGGCTTTAAACAGGAAAGAGCGTTTAGACGTCCACTGCTGCTGCTGCTGCTGCTGCTGCTGAGGCCATCTGGTGCAATGACTGTGAAAAATCTGTAGATATGTAAATTATGAATTTCAGAGAGCCCTAATCTGATTATTCCAGATGCATGGAGATAGAAATGGGCGGTGAGGAGCTTCTTAACTGACCCAGTATTTTAAGCACTTAACCCGACAACGAACCAGTGCGATTAAAATATGGTCCAACCGAGACCCCACGCTGGTGCTCGGCGTCTCTGCCGAGAGGGTTTCTGATTGAGACAAGGCTTGATTAAGGATGAATGCAAGGAATGTCAAGAGCTTCTAGCGAGCAGGAATGCGTCAGTTCTCAGAGGCGGCGGGGGGGTTGCGGGGATTCATTGAATGACCAATTTTATTGGAATATGTAGCAAGACGCTATCAATTAGAAGAGCTACACTGGAAAAAGAGAAAAAGGGGATGTGCACAATGGTTGATGTCATTTTTATCGCTGATTTCAATATTTTTCAAATTGTGAAAATCTCTGCCAACAGGAAGTGTCAAAGATAAGGTAGCGCCGTCGTTTCAGCATGATGTATTTGCAAAGAGCATTTCCTCTGACCTGCCGCAGTCAAAGTAGACATGAGTGAATTTGCAGGAGAGTAAAAAATGAGTCTTTGCTTTCGTTTTAGCTGAAAGCAGAGCAGAAAACGACAGTAAGTTTAGGCTGGGGTAAATTGTAGATCAGCGCCCTTCTTTGTTGAAGGAGACATTCTTTAGAGTTGACTATACTCCGCTTATATCAGGCCTGCTGTACTTCATTCTTTTTATGGTCCGCTTTTATAGCAGTGTGGACTATTGTAGAACACCAAGCCTTCTTGTTTACACACATCCCAAATCCCACATGATTTGTGCAGTGTGGCACACCGTGTGGTTGACCAGTGCTTTCAATTTCAGTCGGGCTGACATTTATATATAGAGGTTGTTTTTTTTGTTCAGTCTTACACATGTTCATTCAGCTTTGAACTGCTAGATAGCAACACAAGAATGATGGTAAATACTGACTGACCTATTTCAGTTTCTCCCGGGACTCTGTAAACACCTGTAACCCTCGACAGATGGGAAGCAAATGTGTTCACCGGCTAAAATGCCCACAGGCAAACAAAAGTAGATGCTTCCTATTACTTTGGTACTCCGGCTTCCTGCTATTATGTGAGGGAAATAGGTTCATCCTGCCCCTTGGAAACTATAGGAGCAGCAACTCGAGGGAGAACTTCCCTGGTCTTTTTAGATGGACGCTATCGTGTTAACAAGGAGCACATGCAGCCTAATCTGTCGTCGTCAGTCACACAGACGTTAGGAGGCACGTGAAGGCGTTTTGACCCGATGAGGAAGTTGCAGGAAAGGAAGCACAGCCGCTGTCGGCTCCTCTCAGGAACAGTGGTGGGTGGGAAACCCCTCTTCCTCTGGAATGAGATGATGACAATAGCTGCGTTTCCATTACAGTTTTTCGCAAGATAAAAGCGACGTTTCTAAAATTTCGACAAAATACAATTGCGATTTGCGGGTGTGAAGCGCACAAGCCGCAATTCTCGTAAAATCTATGTTTGCTTTTGTTTGTTTATGTTTGTTTGCTGTCAAGAATGTTTTTTTTTTTTTTTTTCTTTGATTACTTTAAAATAATCTTCAGTTTCCTCCTCCTTCCAAAAATACACGCCATTTTCACTTGAAGTGAACTGGTCATGTTACCTTGTATGTCACGTCCGGTGACGTGTAAATGCGAAAAATGTGTTTCCATGACACTTTTGCGATATACCTCCATATTGTTACGTCTGAAAAATCACATCATGAGAGCGTCAAAACCTTTTAGCCATATCTGCCAAGCTTAGGTGTTTCCAATACCAGTTTTTTTTCTTGCGATATTTAGGTTTTGCGCAATTCTAGGGGTAATGGAAACGCAGCTAGTGAGGCTGATGCAGCACCGCCGCCCTGTTGTTGGTAAAGTCTGAAAAAACATTCCACGTCAGGGGTTTATCAGAAAACTCCAAACAAATGCAAAACAACTGACAAACTGCTGCACTCCACAACAGCTACAGACTGTAAGCGGTAGGACCTGGTTGAGTGGGAAGAGGATCCACTCCCTTTGACTTTCCCTCTCGGAAAATAAATGCATCTTCAGTTCAGCTCGGTTTTGATATTCTCTGACGGCTTCCCACACTTGAGAAGTGAGTGGCCTTCACGCCTCGGCCATTAATAACTTTCCCTAATGACCATTCCAGAAATGTTTTCCCATCGTTTTGAGATTGTCGTCCATCACGACCCCTGGATCCATTCGCTCCTCTTTTTCAGAGGGAGTGATTCGCACGGACGGGTGCCCCTCCCTGGTAACACAGTACGAGCCCGGGTGCTGCTAAGCTACTGCAACCTGAGCTGGTTGGCTGTGATATATATTTTCTCTTCCGTCCCGCCGCGGCCCAGCGGCCGTTTGATTTGTGACTTTCGTCGCCTCGGGCGCCTCAGGAGCCGATTTGATAAAGCGCGTTAGAGCCCGCTTGACAGACTCTTGATAAAGGCGTCGACCTTTACTGTCACCTCCCCCGCGACCCCTCACTCCTCCCCCTCCAATCCTCGACTCATTATTAGTCCCAAAGCCATTTGATACGGCGGACCACAGCACTTGTTGGGTCCGAGGCTATTGATCAGTCGGAGCTAATGGAGCGCCGACCGCGTCCATTAGAGGAGGAGGAGGAGGAGGAGGAGGAGCGAGTCCAATCGGGTTGCACTAAAAAGTCAGTTGGAGGTGGAATCTGTAGCCTGGAATGTATAGGATATTTCTCAGTTCAGGGAAAATAAAGAGGGAATAAAAGCCCCATGACAAAGGCCGTCTTTCTTCAAGCGGTTGGCGTGGAGAAGCTGTCATAAAATGTAGAAGAGGTAGAAGAGGTCACGACCTTCAGTCTCGGCTATGCCTTAAACTTATTCCATCTGTCTGTTCAAACCATTGATAGAAGAACTGGATGCCGGACTGGCAATGTGGCAATTCTTTCCCAGTGGTCACTTGAGGTACTGCAGCTAAAAAACCCATCTGGCCCAAAAAGCCCTTTCCCCCCATTAGATCACAATACTAGAATAGAATAGAATAGAGATTAATTTCCATCTGTACAAGTTAAAAACAGGTTAAAACTGGTACATTGGAATTCTTGTGTGTTTCCTTGAGTCAGTGTAAGAGATACCAATAGTCTTAAAAACACATAACAAAGTGCCTATATGGCAAAGGGTGCATAAGGCTACACTCCTAAATACACTATGCGTATTTACATTAAATAAATTACAACAATAATAGGGAAAAGGGCAGGTAGGGAGGTAGTTTCAAATGGCATTTGGACAGACGCGTCTCAGTCTGAACAGCTCCAAACACACCGATCGGTTTTGACTGCCTGTGACGTCACTCGACACTAGGCCCAATGTGCCAGACCAGAGAGCGCCATTCGAGGTGCGGAGCTGTAACGTAATGGAGCAGACAGAAGAAGTAGAAAACAACAGTCCCTGGACAGAGGAGGAGACTCATTGCCTCATCAGTCTGTGGGGAGATGGCTGCATTCAAGCCAAGCTCCAGGGATTGTATCGCAACAAGTCCATTTAGTTTTTGCCGCTGTTGCAATTGTATGACGTCACACACTACACGCTACGCTGGACGACGCTTCCGCTCTGACGTCGTTGCTACAGCAAGCTGTCAGATGGGTCAATAATGTGGCTCAGTCAACAGAGCCAGATCCTATTTGGACACTTGCGGAAAAACAGTGTGGACAGTCAGCACTGAAAATGGGATTTGAGAAGGAAACTGATTGGAATCAGATTCACCTGCAGTCTGAACGCAGGCTTTCAGAGGCATGATGGGAAGTGACACCACTGCTACATGATACATGGGGCCGCATAATGTTGAAGCCAAAAACTTTTTCGGCGTATGCGCTGGCTGAGCAACTACATTAGTATGACTGGGACCGATAGGACTGATACGTATTGGATCTCGGGGGTTTGGTTCAAACACATTTAACTCAAACCCAGAAACCCTTGCACGTTCGTCTAAAAGTTTTCCTGCACATTAGACGAGAATGAGCAGCGCTGTTGCCAGAGTGTTGCCGTGACTTCATGATTTCACCGGTCACCACCACCACCACCACCACCACCACCAACACCAACAGAGTATTGTGGCCAAGGCAGGCAGGCGGGCGGGCGGGCGGGCAGGCAGCCAGAGTGTGAAAGACGGCCTGTGTCTCTGCAGCCTGGAGGCTCTCGCAGTGGCCTTCATCCCTCTGGCAGAGCCGTGGCCTCCTGTCAACAAAGCCCAGCCTGTTCTGAAGGAGCAGCCACTTTATCAGGCTACTTCACAACACAGCCGCTGCATGGTGTAAGAAAAAAAAAAAGAGGCAAGCGTCAGTGTTTCCAGTCTATGTAAGTGAGACTGTCGGCCAGTAACAAAGTGACGCTCCATTTAAAAAAGAAAGTGACACTTCGAATAGTATTTAAAAAATGGAAATGCAACTGAAATCCACGTTGAGTCAGAGTCAGTCTGCACACCGGCGTGGAGGCTTTAACACGATGGATGGCTCATGTACAGAATGGAGTCGGTGTCTTTATTTATCCCGTATTGGGGAAATTTGAAAAATGACAGCAGCATATACGCAGTGCAGAGAAGAAGAGAAATATCTGTGCATTATGAAGAAATGAAATAATAGATTGTAGTGTTGGAGTCAAGACCCTTAAACGGCAGCAGCTGCATTCTTTTCCGCTATTATGTCATTGCAGTGTTGGCCGAGTCTTGACAGGTCTGGATCAAAAGATCCTGAGTCCGTCCAGTCCGAGACCGAGACAAGACAGACTGAAACTGCGAGATGAGACCGAGACCCTTAAAAATTGGTCTCGAGACCAAGACCAATCTCCAGTACTGCAACACTATTAGAGAGTAAGAAAGGAAAAAGAAATGTTTACATCTATATGGAAAGTTGGATTACTTACAAATTATTTGCATAATATTAAGTATGCATTTTATTGCACCGAGAAAAGTTGTATCCAGTGCAGTTGTAACGGCCTTGAGTTGTAGCCAAGCATTTGAAAATGTCCGTATCAGAAGCATGCGGTCCAAAAGATTTTTTTTTTTCAGGCATGGGGGCTGAAAATAGGGAGGCAGGCTGAGGGAGAGGCGGCAGGAGCTGCTTGACAACAACGGCGATAAACTCGGGGCCCCGCTTCTATTTTTGCAGGGAATTATTTGGATGGCTGCTGGGCGGCAGACTCGGCTTTGAACCTCAGACGGCAGGAAGAGACTCGGCCGGTTCGGAGGGATGAGGAACAGCGACAGAGTCCTGTTGCAACAGTCTGGGCTCACAGTTCTTGAGACACCGACCGTCGGCCGACGTTTTGTGGAAAATATGAGTCAGTCGGCGCTCATTGAACGCAGCGTGCAATCCGCTTCTGGTCCCCGCATTGTTTCTCTGTGGTGTCTTCACTCGTCTCCTGTGTGTTCAGTCTAGGTCATGTCTGAACTTGACTTGATTGTCCTATAAATCACACAGTTCACGCTTCAGCTCCCAGGATACTGCAGTAGTCTTTTCCGCAGCCACGTTCTGTTCTCTGCTCTTCAGTAACTGTGCTGCACTTTCAGCTGCAAACGCTGCTTGGTAATTTTCACTTTTTGGAGGGAAAAATTTCCCCCCCAAAATTTTGCAGATTGTTGGAAATGAGCCCGAGCAACACATCGCGATCCCATGAAAGTGCAGCTCGGTGGACCGTTTACCTTGTGTATTATTCTTTTCTTTGCATAACAATCAGTGAATCAAGTGACTTGATTGCTGGAAATGAATCACTGGCATTTCAGACGGCCGCAGCGTGGGAGCCCCGTCCTAAAGATAGCCTCCGCGAGGTGCGTGTCACTTCCTGCTCCCTGACGCGTGTTTACAACCTTGCCGCGCCCCTCGCTGCCCTTTTAGCCGAGCGGGACAGAATGGCTTTTTGTTAGCCGCTGCTGCTGATGCTGCTGCTGCTACTGCTGCTGCTGCTGCTGCTGCTGCTGTCGCCGCTGCTACCGCCTTTTTTTGTTTTGTTGATAGGGTGATAGGGTGGGGGGGGTGGGGGGTGTCGGGGCGCCGCACGCTCACTTCCTTCCTTTTTATGAAACCGTTTACCGCCCTGACCCCCCCCCCCCCCCCAACGGTCCGGGACGCAGCTCGTTTAAGTCAGTCAGGCTAAACTGCGTCCCGCTACGAGAGCACACATGCAATTCCTCTCAGCCGCGTCGAGCACACTCACACACACACACACACACACACACACACACACACACACACACACACACACCACCACAGAGCTGAAGTCATGACATGGGGAGGTGAGTCATTTTGGCATTTGCAGGAGGAAGAGGAGGAGGAAGAGGAGGAGGAGGAGGAGGAAGAGGAGGAGGAGGAAGCGTTCAGCTGCTTTACACATCATGACTGCTGAGGTCTAGTGACCCGCTTCTCCCCCCTCCGCCCATACACACACACACACACACACACACACACACGCGCGCGCCACTTCCCTCAGCAGCTGCTGGTTTGAACATCCAGGCCCGGCAGAAACGTAACAGGACATCAATCTGGAACGCTGCGTGGTTAAAGACAAAAAGTCCCTGGGGATGAGGGGGGTGGGGGGGGTAAACCATTGTGGTCACAGAGTTATTTTGCTCACACTCACGATACGTGACTGAAATATAAAATATGTTCAAGGTCCTGTCTGCTGCCAAGTCCTCTCAAACTATGTTCAAGGGGTTTTTAAAAGTAGAAGTAGGATCTGAGGGACGTGAGGATGGATGAGCCAGTCGTCGGGGCTGAGGGTGGGGCGGGTTGGGGTGGTGGTGGTGGTGGTTGGTGGGGGTATTTCCTGTTTCCAGCCGGGACTGTTTGAGTGCCAGTTTCATCACAGATCTTTATCGGCTGCACTCAGACACAGTCACTTCCTTCATCAGACCCAGAGCTTCACCATAGTCACTGCACTGCACTGCGGTCACTGGCTGTAGGTTTTGAAATCGCCTTTGTCAAATAAACACAAACAAACAGACAAACGTCTTGTCTTGAATTTCAACACAGTTGCTCAGCGGTGCGCAACGCTCTTCCTGTTGCGGCACAGTGTCGTCAATCTCAGGGTCTTTCACCATTAGCGTCGGGAGGCACCGTCGATGGTTCCCGCCAGGAGAACCGAAATGTATCAGAGGTCTGGTTGATCATCAGCAGCCCTCAGTGTGACTTGATATGCAGCGGCTGGTCACACTGTGTCATCCATCGACAGTACATCAGGAGAGAGACGATCATGTGTTTCCCTGAAGCTTCACATTCATTTGATTTGTGGCCGTTTTGCAGGTCTTTTGTTTTTGTTGCCGACACTTGATTGGATTTTCTGTCGTTGTTTCCAGGTGGGGAAAGACACGGTGCAAACCACAGAGGACCAGATCATGAAAAGAGACATGCCGCCAGCTTTTATCAAGTAAGCACCAGCGCCTCCTTCTGTAGACATCAATGTGTGTTGCATTCACACTGGTGGTATCAACAGCAGTGGTCAGACACGCCATGTTAAAGTTCATCCATCCATTGGTACCTGCTTCTTCCTGAGCCCAAGCTGTCATAGGGCCACGGCAGGGTGACACCCTGGACAAGTGGCCAGTTCATTGCAGGGAAGCATAGAGACAAACAAAGACCAACAAGCATTCACACACACACACACACACACACACACACACACACACACACACACCTTTGGACAATTTAGAGTTTCCAATTCACCTCACATGCATGTTTTTGGACAGTGGGAGGAAGCTGGAGGACAACCATGTTAAAGTCCCCTTACCTGCAAAAAAGGCAGGTCACACATTCATTTGTGCAAAATGAGCCACTGGACTGGCTAAACTTTTTCAAGATTCGAGATGAACTTTATTGTACCAGGTGAGAATTTGCTTTGGGCTCCATCCTGCAGCTGTAGTCATTGTATTTATTATACAATAAACACCTACGAAAATAGAAAGCTGTAAAAAGAAAGTCGCTGGGGATATAAATTAAGTGGTTTAAATCCTCAGACGCAACAATAAATGAACTGTCTTAACAGTGCTGCAATTTCAACGTTTTATTGAAGGTTTTTTTTTTTCTACATCAGTTTAGTTTGCAGGAAATGACGGAGGCCCGCAGTTCGCCTTAGAATTTAACTCTATGGGTTGAACAAACAAAACAAAGTCTCTGTGATGATGTAGGTAACGCGGCCATGTCCGTGCTTGATGTGGTCTGTGTGTTGGTTTTACTGGCCCACTTCACACCAGTTAAATCATTAACTCCCTCAGCTGCCGTCTCTTCCTATCGCGCTCTCTCACTGAGCTTTTATTACGTGAGAGGCTACAGTCGTGTTGGGCGGGGGGCGGGGGTCGGCTATAGGAGGGTAAGTGAGGGATCGGGGAGCCCCCGCACCCACCACCCATCCACCCCACCCCACCCCACCCGGAGCGCAAGGTCAGGGGATGAAACGCACCGGCAGGCGCAGGTCATCGGGCGCAACACATTTGGCGCCTTGAAGTCACATCGTCACCCTGTCGTCATCCATCAGCGCATGTGCCGGAATGCGTCTCCACCTCCACTAAATTTAGTGCGTGTGTCAGGGTCCCGCTAATGCACGGCTGCTTACCGCCGCCGCCGCCACCACCACTGCAGCGGTGAAGGACACTGCAGGCCGATGAAAATCTGAATCTCCATTGGAATATGACATCTAGGGGAGCATTGTGCTGCTATCAACATGTCGGGCCCCATTTCCAAACTACTGCTATTCTAACAGAGTGAAGGTGGTTGTTGCGCCCGGTGCATGGTTCACAGGGGGTCGTCCTCAGTCTCCTCCTTAATCATGGGTGGGTTTTCCAATCGCAGTGTCACCTACTGCCATTAGCTAATTCTGAATAAATATAAGAAGTAACTATTACAGCTTGTGTATTTTAAATAGTTTGATGGACGCAATCATAATCTATGACATTGCAATCCTTTTATTTGTAATATTTAGCATGTTGTGTTGCCGCATCAGTGAAACATGACCTCATTGACTTTAGACCAGGTTTTTATTGGTCAGTGGTGCTATCGCTGTCTGCTTCCTCGAGATAGCCATGCACCTGAACACACATTGCTATTTTAACAACGTGGGCGCCAGACGGGAAAATGACAGCAGCATCAGTCTGAGATAGCAGTTCCACTTGTGCTGAATCTCCTTCTTCTACGAGAAGAAGTTGAAGAAGACAGAAACAAGTGGTTCAACAGACAGATGAAGCTCTTTAACTCGATGCGTTGTGCTTCCTCTACAACACCACTACGGCGTTTGTTGAGGGCATGCCCCTCCCAGTCAGGATGCAGCATTCAGCAAGTGTCAAGTGTTTATGTGTTAATACACACTGTGACACACCACCCGTCTTGTTTTGTCCGCGATGCCTAAAACTGGGAAACGGTGATAATGTCCAGTTCCTGGTGCAACACTAGTGGGCACCGACCACTGTGGCAATCAATACAGGCGCATCTACAGGCCTGTTGTTTGCAAAATGTGTGTGAATTATGAGTAATAAGAAGGCCATGTGCACACAAAGTTTAACGGCGTAATGGAAATGCAATTCGTCCCAAATCATCTGAATCAGCTGTGAACAGTTTGGTAGTTCAACAGTTCACGGACTGAGAGGAACCCAGAGCACAGCAGCTTTCATTGTCTCCTGTAGCCAAAGTGCCAATCCGGAATAAAAGTTGCTGGAAAGAACAATTCAATGAATTCAGAATGTTTGAAGAAAGTTGTGCCAGTTTAATTTCTCTATCCAAAAAACAAGAAATCACACAAAGAATAAACAGAGCCTTTTGATTGTTTGAATAACCAATGATTTTTGTACCATTTGTTTGAATTACAATGAGGAGCATAAAAGCTACGTTTCAGCTACGGGCAGTGTTGCAGTTGAGATTTGGAAGAGTTAAAGTCCATCCAGATCATTGCGGACTGCTAATCTTCAGCGCCACCTGTTTTAAAATGATTCTTTTTTTTCTCTCCTGCCTTCACAGGGTGGAGAACGCCTGCACCAAGCTGGTCCAGGCTGCCTCCATGCTGAAGGCCGATCCATACTCGGTTCCTGCCCGGGATTACCTCATCGACGGCTCCCGGGGCATCTTGTCCGGGACCTCCGACCTCCTGCTGACCTTTGATGAGGCAGAGGTATTGCAGCCGTCCTTCCGTAAAGAACCTGAACGTCCCACATGATGCAAATTTCATTTTCACTGGCCTTTTATTTCTTTTAACATTAATGGATGTCTCTGAGATCCATGTCACCTTTGTCACCTTTTCTTCTTTAGCATGCTCCACTTTTAAATTGCCCTTTGTGATGTCACAAAGGGTAAGGGCACCAATAAGCTAAGCACCCTCAGCCAGGAGTTGGCTCTGTCCCCCCAGCACCCCATTGATTTTGTCCTCTCACCTTCCCTCTTCGCAGTGCACTGTTTATTATAATTTGTGTATGCATTTTTTGAGTCACTCTCTTATTTTAATTTAAGCATAAAAAATATTTCCAGTAAAGTTATTTTAATATTTTTTTATTGCATTGGATTTTAGCTATTCAAGTATAACAATGATTTTTCCTTTAAACTTCAGTATTCATTAGACAGTAAGCAGTACAAGAATATAAGTACAAGGAGAGCTGAACGAGTACAAGATGCCATTAAAAAATGGATTTCGGAAAACGGAGCTAAAAGTCTTGTTATTAATTTTCTCCCTGACGTGGTATCTTCACCCCTGAGGTGATGTAGATCTTCTTAAGGAGGGGTGGGCGTCCATAAACATCCCCCAGTCGCACTGTAGACCAACTGGTAATAAATAAACCTGGAGGTGGGCTGGACTGTCGTTTGTCAGCCTCAGCTTCCTGCTCCGCTCACTGGTAGGAGCAAAAATAACAACAACAACAAAAAAAGAGTTGCACGTCAGCTCTGCGGCTGCCGCCAGGTGTCCCGACGCTGTCTGCAGCCGTCAGCAGAGCCATCAGTCACGATGGTGCCGTCGCGCTTTCCAGTGAAGCTCGGGGACGACTGCGTGTCCACGAGAGGTGGCGGCAGCAGTTTGCATGGAGCGGCGGGACAAAGAGGCTGGAATGTCAGGAGGCAGCGTTACCAGAGCCCACAGAATGTGAAGGGAGTGGTGGGGGGAGGGGAGTCTGAGTGGGGGTGTGGGGGGTGCACCGTGACCTCTGGTGATGCAGCATCACGTTACTATCGCTTCATGTATTGTTTTTTTTTTATTCTGACAATCCGATAGGTCCGCAAAATCATCCGCGTGTGCAAAGGCATCCTGGAGTACCTGGCGGTGGCCGAGGTGGTGGAGTCCATGGAGGACCTGATCACCTACACCAAGAACCTGGGACCAGGTCAGCACAGCAGAGCCGTCCCTACTCTGCACTCTGCACATTGGCAATAAAATAAACCACTTGTCTCGTGTTAATTACAAGGAAATATTTTGGATACCGTGACAAGATTATTTTTCATAATGTGAAAAACTCAATGTGACAAAAGTCGCATAAAGTCACAGACATGTAATTTAAAAAAAGCTGTTGGGTTTTCATTCTCTTTTAATAAGTCATAATAAATTGCTGCGTTTTAAATGCAAGCGTCCTCTGAAGCTGTTGACATAATTCCTGCATCCATAATCTCTCTAAATCCCCGCAGCTACATTACATGCTTGTCCAGTGGATGATGATGATGATGATGATATAATGGTGTTGAAAATGTCCAAGAAGGACCATAAATTGTATTCGTAATGTGTTTGGAATGCCTGTGTAATGTTGCGGGCACTAGAAAAAGATGAAGTACATTCAGTGCACCGTTGCGTCAGACTTCCATGTCTCAATGCACTGCTGCATGCAAAATAGGACTCACAGTTTCTACACTTATAAAAATTTGCAATGCATTCACTTCTTCCTCTCTGCCCGTCAGGAATGACCAAGATGGCCAAGATGATTGACGAGCGGCAGCAGGAGCTGACGCACCAGGAGCACCGCGTGATGCTGGTCAACTCCATGAACACGGTCAAAGAGCTGCTGCCCATCCTCATCTCAGGTGACCTTTGACCTCCGCCACAGCCAGAGACCGTTCCTCGGGTGCGCTGCGTGCTTCTCTGAACAACCCGGCTCGCTCTTCCCGCCGTCAGGCATCAAAATCTTTGTGACCACCAAGACGTCGGGCAGCCACGGCGTGGAGGAGGCCTTGAAGAACCGCAACTTCACCTTCGAGAAGATGAGCGCCGAGATCAACGAAATCATCAGAGTGCTGCAGCTCACGTCCTGGGATGAGGATGCCTGGGCCAACAAGGTACACACATTTAATAATACTACTAAGCATTCTTTGCAGGTCACAGCCAGAAAAGAGCCACAGACTTATCAGCCCCTCAGGGAGGCTGCTGACTGCAGAGGTTGTGTTGTTTGTTTTTTCATGATTTCAAAAGAAATATTCTTCTTCAATGATGATGACATTTCGATTGGAACATTCTCAAGGAGTTTTAATTAAATGCAACCATATTGCATGAGCCTCCTTCGTCTTTGATGTTTGGTATTCTGTCTAGTTCCTGCTGTGCTTGTTCTTCTTTCTTCTTTCCCCCTCCCAAAAAAAAACACAACTTTTTTTTTTTCCAACTCCACCTTTTTTTCTTTTGTTGATGTTTTTCCTGTTGCATTCAGTTGGTGCGTCTGGTTCAGTATTTGTATTTATGTGGTTCTTCCTTTCTTTTCGCCGTTTCTTTCTCTTCACCCCCTGTAGAAGGTAAGTCAGCCCTCTGCCTCTGTTGCACCCTCGGTTGTGCAGCAGCATGTCTGGCAGTTGTGTGTGCTGTCTTGCTTTGTGGTGCTGCTGCGTGCTTTAAATCTTTATTTTATTTTTAATAAAGAAAGTTTTCAGGTAGTTGCGAGGTAACAATTTTGGCAGAAAGAGAAAAGCAGCAATTTCCATTTTTGTTTGGTTTAAATGTTTTTGTAGCACTGCTGTGTGAGTTTCGTAGGTTGTGAAAGATGTTCTGTTTTCGTCCTTGTGTGTCCTCATGAGTCATTCCAATCTCACCCCGTATGCATGTCCCGTGTTGACTATTGATTGAATTACTCTTGCAACATCGATTTGGGTTTTATTAATGAGATTTTTCTCAGCATTGGCCTCTCCGTGCTGTGCTGATGAAGAATGTCCAAGTCTGATTTTGCAGTTACCACATCGAAGGACACTTAAAAAATACCTACCCCTATTCACTTCACATTACACCCGCATCTCATGGCAGTCTGTATCAAAAAGCATTAAAACAAGATATTATATGCTGCTATTAAACATCATCAACTACCACATTACTACAGTTATATTACCGTTATATTACAGCACTATATTACCATATTTTACATATTATACCTAGGCAGTGTGGGTATCATGCACATGCACTATGTTAGTACTATATATTGACACTATAAATAATATACACTAAGTACCACATTCCATATGCTATAGATTAACATTAAGTATTATACACACTAATACCATATATTACAACATATGTATATGTATTGTACATTACAAAGGCTGTCCAAATATGTTTATATGGATACTGTACAATATTACAGTATCCATATAAACACCACAATATACTATTACCACATTATTTCAAGTGTAATAAGCTATGTATGAACATTGTCAATATTATGAACACTATTACCCATTTTTACAAATATGTTCTAGTTTTGATAAGCATCAAAACTATATTCATGATTCATTAATATTTTATAACATTCAGAAAGTTTGTGTGAATTCACATAGAGCTCCTTCTGATGTCATAAAGGGTAGTGATACAATGATTGCACTCCCAGGCAGCTGTTAGCTTCTCCCTCTGAGAACGATGTGCTTTTTCAACAAAGCATTAGTTTTAACAGGACACTCTATAATATATAACATAAAATATATATAATCATTGCAGCGGGGTGCTACTTTTTTTTTTTTTTTGCAAGGCTGCAAAATGCATAATGTGGGAGCGTTTAAATTACTATTATTGTGCACATGGTGAAAGGCTGTGGCGTAAACAAGGACGTCGGCCTTTTACCTCCCCGTCTATTCCACTCATGGACGTGTGCAGGTGGTTACTGGCCGCACAGCAGCTGCACAAGTGTGAACAGTAAAGCGATCGCAGCCGCCGGTTCACACGGCTCTGTGAGCCTCACTTCACACCTTTTGTGTTCACCCTTTTTTTTTTCTTCCCCTCTATGCTGGTTGTTCCAGTGCTGCTCTTTCACTGACAACTCAATTTGTTGTGCGCTCCTGGTGTGACAAAAGCAACTTTGTCAGTGCTCAGGCAATGATTGTGGGGGAGAAAGAAAAAAAATTCCTCGCCAACTTAGATTGGTCCGATTTTTTTATTTTTATTTATTTTTTTTGACTATGTTGAATAAATAGATTTAACCACTTAACTCATCTCTGTCCCGCTGTTGTTCTCCATGTTAAGCTTTATTCCGCAGTCCCTGGCAATGAGTGGACTCATTGTCAAGGGCGGCTTGTCGTCGTATTTCCATCTGCTTGGTTTGAGACACAGTGGTTTTGGCTTTTATAACTATTACGAACCTTATTGAGTGTGTGTGAGAGAGGGGAATGATGTAACGGCATGATTTCCTGTCCAGTGTCTGAAAGATTTTAAGAGTAAAGCTCGGCATGGACGACTTTATTATATCATTATTATTATTATTATTATTATTATTATTATTATTATTATTATTATTATTATTATTGAGGTTGCCTCACCGTCTTCCTGTGGAACAAGTTTAAGCAACGTCGAAATGAGCTGTGACTCCTCGTGGCATCGGTTGACTCCTACCTTCAGCCTTGTGTGCTTGTGTTTAGCCATTGGCGTTTGTGTATTCACGTCTTTTCTCCACCTTCCACAGGACACGGAGGCCATGAAGAGAGCTCTGGGGCTCATCGACTCCAAGATGGCCCAGGCTAAGAACTGGCTGAGGGATCCCAACGCTCAACCCGGTAGGTGCCGATGGTCCTTTGGAGGCGTCCGCTTGTGTCTCGTGGCGTTGCCGACCTGTGGCCTGTCCTCATCCTCCTTTTTTTTCGCGGTGGCGGCAGGAGATGCAGGGGAGCAGGCCGTCCGGCAGATACTGGATGAAGCCGGCAAAGTGGGCGAGCTGTGCACCGGGAAGGAGCGCCGGGACATCCTGGGCACGGCCAAGACGCTGGGCCAGATGACCGACCAGGTGTCTGAGATGAGGGCCAGGTACGTAAGTCACTCTGTCTCAGGGCTTGGCGGCGTCAGACGGGAATCTTATCTTCACTGTGCAATGGGGAAGTGATGTTTTGTCTCATGATTATGAGATTCCTGAGCTCATTATTATGTGATAAGGCGCCTAAATTATTCTTTATCCAGTGAATGCAATGCGCTTTCGTACATTTCCTCCAGGGACCTTGAAAAGCAGCTGCCGTGTGTTGAGCTCGAATCGACTTAAACATGTGTTTATGTTGCGTGGAAGAATGAGTGAGGCCCCTTTGAGCCTTTAAGTCACACTTTAAGTTGGGAGCCACTCCAGTTTTTTTAACGCTGTGTGAACAATCCAAAAATGTGGCTTTCTTTTTTTTTTTCCCCCTTTCTTTTTTTTAATGATTTCCATCTGTTTTCTGCGCCGTCCCCAGAGGTCAGGGTGCGAGTCCAGCCGCCATGCAGAAGGCGCAGCAGGTTTTACAGGGACTGGATGTGCTCACTGGCAAGGTGGAAAATGCAGCTCGCAAACTGGAGGCCATGACCAACTCCAGGCAGGTCATAGCCAAGAGGATTGATGCTGCACAGGTGGGCTATTAACCAAATTTCCCAGTATAAACATAGATCTTAAACCTCTACGTGCAAATATTTTAACATTTTGTGCCTTTCTCTCCCCCTAATCTCCACACCCCGATGCGCCACTCTCTGCAGAACTGGCTGGCAGATCCTCACGGAAGCCCCGAGGGAGAAGAGAACATCAAGGCTTTGCTCACTGAGGCCAAGAAGATTGCAGACATGTGTGAGGACCCTAAAGAAAGGGACGACATCTTGCGCTCCATCGGAGAGATCGCCGCCATGACTGCCAAATTGTCTGATCTCAGAAGGCAGTAAGTCAGCGCGCTGCTGGAAACACTACGTCATCGCACGCAGGCTTTTCTCTTTTATTGTTTGTTGGGGGCCTCCACTGTTAGTCTTTAGTCTCCTTACTAACATCTCTGGTCTCAGGTCACTTTTGCTGGTGAAAAAAGACTTTCTTCACAAACAAGTGTTGTTTCCATCTCAGATATTTTACCTCCACTTTTCCCTCAACGCTGATTCCTCTAGAGGTCTGGGCAGACTGTGCACACATGGTATCTCTTTCCCTGAGAGTCTCCATCCAGAAATAAAAGTTGTAATTTAACGCCATTTCTCAAAAAGAGCCTCGTGGCTGAGTTTGATTCAAAGCTCATTCGCGCTCAGACCTCAGCAGAACCTCGGACTGCAGACGAGACGCAACAAGCTCAGCTGCTTTTTCTGCTCTTCCCGCTGCCTTGTAGGGGCAAAGGTGACACTCCCGAGGCCCGGGCTCTGGCCAAGCAGATTGCCACGGCCCTGCAGAACCTGCAGTCCAAGACCAACAAAGCTGTGGCCAACAGCAGGCCGGCCAAGGCAGCCGTGCACCTGGAGGGCAAAATTGAGCAGGCGCAGCGCTGGATTGACAACCCCACCGTGGACGACAGTGGCGTGGGTGAGCTCTCCTCCCTCCCTTGCTCCCTCCCTATTTCACTCCCCTTCCTCCCTTTGCCTCCAGTCCTTCGCTCACACCTCCTCCCGCCCCCGCGCCCCCCACCACATTCATTTGGCTGCTGTGGCGGCGGTGGCGGCAGCGGCTCATCTTCTGGCCAGACACTTTGTGCACATGTTGACATTCCACAACTCCCTCTCAACACTGTCATTTGTTCAACTGGTTTTGGCCGCCGTCCTCCTGAACCTGGATATCATTGTCTTTGTTTACGGGTGTGTTGAGGTGGCGCTGCTCCCAAAATGATTTGCACTCTTGCGCCAACAAAAGAAATAAAAAAGTCAATTTGGTTTTCCAGTGGATTTATATCTCTCTTTTAGTCAGACAGGTTTTTCCTATCTGTTGACATGTTTAGGTGGAAGTTCTGCCAGAACTTGTCAAAAGGCAAGACGAACCTATGTCTCACCAAAAGAAAGATGAGCAAATAGAGCAAACACCAGTCTGGGTTTCCCTTCGCTCGCTGCTGATTTATTTCCTAATTTCCTCAAACAAATAACTCAACCCAGACGGAAGGTATTGATGATCTCTCAAAAGTTGACGTGTTCAAAGTTTTTCCATGCGCGTTCCCAATGTGTGTCCAGGCCAGGCCGCCATCCGCGGGCTGGTGGCAGAGGGCCGCCGGCTGGCCAACGCCCTGCCGGGCCCCTACAGGCAGGAGATGCTGGGGAAGTGCGAGCAGGTGGAGCAGCTCATGGCCCAGCTGGCCGACCTGGCGGCCCGCGGCGAGGGGGATTCTCCCCAGGCTCGAGCTGTGGCTCAGCAGCTCCAGGAAGCTCTCAAAGTAAGACCCCCACTCTACACTTGACTCCATTCAGGCCCACCACCTCCCTGCCGTGGTGCTGACTGACGCTCATAAAGAAACAAACAGCCCCCTCTGCTGGTGTAAAGTGGAAATAGTCAAACGGATGGATACTCATCCATCCATTCGTTTTCAATACCAGCGTCCTCCTGAGCTCAGGGTCGCAGGGGGCTGCTGGAGCCTCTCCCAGCTGTCATAGGCCCAAGGCAGGGTGACACCCTGGACAAGTGGCCAGTTGACCCTGAACTCAGGAAGAAGCGGGTATTGAAAATGGATGGAAGGAAGGATGGATGAATATACATATAATTATATAAAAATTATACAAATGCAGTTAAATAAAATTACTTAATTCTGAATTAAGATAAAAATCTGTTGTATATTCTGTAGAATTTGTTTTGAGTTTTTTGGACAAATCAGACACAAGTACAAGTCTACGCATTGTTCCCTAACCCTGGTTCTTGATCGTCCCCCCCTTCCAGGAACTGAAAGGAAAGATGCAGGAGGCGATGACTCAGGAGGTGTCCGACATTTTCAGCGACACCACCACCCCCGTCAAGCTCCTGGCAGTGGCTGCGACCGCCCCGCTCGACGCTCCCAACAGGGATGAGGTCAGTGCCGGATGATGATGTCACCACCGGGTGATGATGTCACCGCTCCCCTTCGTTAGCGCTTAGTCGTCGGCAGCGGCCCGTGTTGTGAAGCTGTCGTTTGTTTTGATTGTCTGCAGGTCTTCGAAGACAGGGCCGCCAACTTCGAGAACCACGCCAACAAGCTGGGCACCACGGCAGAGAAGGCCGCCGCCGTCGGCACCGCCAACAAGAGCACGGTGGAGGGGATCCAGGCCGCCGTCAAGTCCACCAGGGACCTGACGCCGCAGGTCGGTCACCGCTTTGATCGCCTCCCTGGCCCCAGCATGCAGCAACCGTCTACGACGGACTGCCAACTCTGGCTCTGCTTTTCGTTTTGTTTCAGGTCGTCTCCGCTGCTCGTATTCTGCTGAGGAATCCCGGCAACCAGGCCGCGTACGAGCACTTTGAAACGATGAAGAACCAGTGGATCGACAACGTGGAGAAGATGACAGGTGAGGGAGGTGCCACTACGGTTCTGGGGTCAATTTCATCATATTGCAGTTTAATATTGCAGTTTTTACCTCAATGTAACATTTAAGATTTTAATCTAGATATATTAATAATCATGGAGGGACTTTGAAGGCCATGCGCCTGTCGCCAAGAATTCTCCAAGAAATGAGCGCAGTCAGTCATGAACCTCGCCGTACGTCACTGCCCCCTATCAGTGCGGCACGGTACTTTCTGCCTCACCTTGTATATATTTATACTGCGCTTCATCACCAATCAGAAAAACTACATTTGTCACAAACATTCGTTATATATATTATACAAACTGTGGCACGTCAACACGAGTCATCAGACGTGTATATTGGCAATATACAGAGAGACAGTAATGGGCTTCAGTCAGTTTGTGTGGCGAAGCAACGTCACAGCGTCTCACTGTGCTCCCATTGGTTTGAACAGGAAATGCAAAAATTCTGCGATTTCTTGCCATAAAATTGTTGAAATCATACAGAAAGCAAGGTCGTAGAACAGTCACGTGGCAAAACCTTTCTCTCATCATTCGTTTATTAGCAATTTACTCGGTGACAGCTGAGGCAGTGTCTCACTGGTCACTGGCACTCGCCCAGTCCCCTCAATTCCAACACGTTGTTGATGTTCAGGTCTGGTGGACGAGGCCATCGACACCAAGTCCCTCCTGGACGCCTCGGAGGAGGCCATCAAGAAGGACCTGGACAAGTGTCGCGTGGCCATGACCAACCATCAGCCTCAGATGCTGGTCGCCGGCGCCACCAGCATCGCCCGCCGAGCCAACCGCATCCTGCTGGTGGCCAAGCGAGAGGTGGAGAACTCGGAGGATCCCAAATTCCGGGAGGTGGTGAAGGCGGCGTCCGACGAGCTGAGCCAGACCATTTCTCCCATGGTGATGGACGCCAAGGCGGTGGCCGGAAACATCCAGGATCCAAGTAGGACGCTCGCAGAATTCAAGATGCTGCTCTACTGCAGGGAGCTTTCGATCATTGAATGAACTTGTGACTGTATTGCCGTCACCAGGTCTTCAGAAGGGTTTCCTGGACTCGGGCTACAAGATTCTCAGCGCTGTGGCGAAGGTCAGGGAGGCGTTCCAGCCACAGGAGCCCGACTTCCCGCCTCCTCCTCCTCCGGAGCTGGATCAGCTGACTGTGAGTCGTCTTGACGGGTTTTTGGCCTCAAAACTAATTTTCCCAAAAGGCCTCGCAAAACTCTGATTTAAATTTTTCCACGTAGCTGAACGAAGCAGCGCCGCCCAAACCTCCACTTCCCGAGGGTGAGGTTCCACCTCCCAGGCCCCCCCCGCCAGAGGAGAAGGACGAGGAGTTCCCTGAGCAGAAGGCCGGCGACATGGTCAACGAGCCCATGATGGTGGCTGCCAGGCAGCTCCACGATGAAGCCCGCAAGTGGTCCAGCAAAGTAAGTGGCCCTACTTTCACCTGCAGCCTGTGACCTTTCAAAGTCTCACTCTTTACGATTGATGGCGTCCCTGGTCATCCATCGCAGGGAAACGACATCATCGGCGCTGCCAAGCGGATGGCCTTGCTCATGGCCGAGATGTCGCGTCTGGTGCGCGGAGGCAGCGGAAACAAGCGCGCCCTCATCCAGTGTGCCAAGGACATCGCCAAGGCCTCGGACGAGGTCACGCGGCTGGCCAAGGAGGTGGCCAAGCAGTGCACCGACAAGCGCATCAGGACCAACCTGCTCCAGGTGCCTCCACTGCTCCTCCGCTGGGGCTCTCACGTCACAGCTCACGTGTTCTGCTCATTTTCACCTCTCTGTTTTTCCTCATTGGTCATCACCATCACTTGTGGAGCAGTTTCAAAATGATTAATTATGTAATTAGCCCTCTGTTTATAGCCCCCCTGCTAAAACACTTGGTTTTACCTTCCTGCTAAAACTGATGCCTTGTTGGATTTTGCACGCCGACGAGGTATCAGTGCCTTTTGTGACATCACAAAGGGTTGATTTCAAAGGTCAAAGTAAGTTTCCTAAGCAAGTTTTTCACTTTTTAATGATTTTTTTTGGTAAGGACAGAGATGCTGTGTGCTGTTAAACCTTTTTTTTGCACAATATGGGACCTTCTACACTTGTACACTAATGTTTTGACATGACCTTTTCTCCTCCGACAGGTGTGCGAGCGTATTCCCACCATCAGCACTCAGCTCAAGATTCTGTCCACAGTCAAGGCCACCATGTTGGGTCGTACCAACATCAGCGAAGAGGAGTCGGAGCAGGTGGGTCTTCGTCACGCGGCCAGCGTGTCTCAGTTAGAAAAGACCAGTGCAGTACCGTTCCTCACTCTTGCCTTGTCTGCGTCTCTCTCCCAACAGGCCACTGAGATGTTGGTGCACAACGCTCAGAACCTGATGCAGTCGGTCAAGGAGACGGTCAGGGAGGCGGAGGCAGCTTCCATCAAGATCCGAACGGACGCAGGCTTCACCCTCCACTGGGTCAGGAAGACCCCCTGGTACCAGTAAGACAAGGGCCCGCCGTTCTTCTGCTTCACGGTGGGGCCACTGAGCCATCCGGGAGGATGTCGAATGGACAGATACACATTTTATCAGAGCTATGACACCGGCGCCCCCTATCCCAGTACGGGCAGTTTCTGTATTCGTCCCTTGTCCTGTCTGTAACAGTTGCTGTTCTTGTAGATTTTAAACAAATGGGACGGTAAGTGCAAGTCATGGGTTAGATTCTATCTGGGAAATCTTTTTTCTCTCCGAATGAGCGTAAAAACGTTATTATTAAGCTTATTTTGACAAATCCCGTGCAGGAAAATATGTACGTTATGATCAGAATCTGAATATTTAGCGGTTGGTTTTGGCTTCCTATAGGGCACACACGGCTCAAGTCAAATTCAAAATAGTATTTTTTTCCCCCCTTGAGACATTTTTATATCTTTGTACTGATAATTGTATTATCTATCATGTGTTCGCCTTGGATAAGCACATGATCGTCAGGAGTTGTTACAAGTACAACGTTGGCCTATGTTAAGCACACGCAAAATGTACACATTGATATTATTCGTGTTTACACTATGCTATAGCGTCATGAATGAAATACAAACACTGTTCAGAATGTTGCTGTAATGCATTTGTAGCAGGATTTATGTTTTTTTTTATACAAGTTCTGCCAAAGATGTTCTGCCATGATGTTTGAAAGTATAGTTTGCAATATGTGATGTGTTAACAAAGGGCTTTTTTTTTTTTTTTTTAAACCCAGCCTTTAAAAAGAAAGCTGAGATGCTCTATAAAATGTAAATACAGAGGATTTAAATAATTACGAAATAAATAAAACAATGGGTACAAAAATAGAACATTTAAACACTACTAGTTGAGCGATGGTATCAAAGTAGAGCCATGCCATTTACTGGCAATTTTATTTACATGTTATAAAGCATCTCCACTTATTTGGGTGCAGTGTTAAATTAATAATAAAAAAAAAGGAAATCAAAATTAAATTGAACAAAAACAAGATATGGTTTACACTGTTTTGTGGGCTGGCGTCTGGTTTAAATATTTTAAAAACTAAAATGGTTCACATATTGCATTGAGATTATGTGTAAGATAAAGTATGTTTGAGCTCAACTCTGAGGACTGATAGTAAAAAGTTGTTCTGCTTTTCATTCGTAATTTTCCTGAGAAAAAATACTCCTGGATGTTGTTTCACACTACCCTGTTATGTACAATCATTTTTTTTTAAGTCATATATAGTTTGCGCACTTCACACTGCTAGTTGATAAATAATCAGATTTTAGGGATAAAACAGCGCCCCCTGCTGCTGCAGCAGAAATCCTGATCCACTGTTCTATATGTGGCAACTATGATTGACTTTTACTTTGAAATGTGCAAACATGTCTCTAAGTGTCTGATACCAGCTGATGTGCCTTGTGAAAGAAATTTTGCAGCTGATCCTGTTTCTTGATCTTTTGTATCATTTGTGCAAGGTGAAGTTGTGTCGTACGTGATTCTTCTCTGGATCGACGTTGACCGCGTGGCTGTAACTTTTAAGTTAAATCGAGCTCTATGCAAACCTGAGGACATTTCTTTCCAATAAAACACATGTACACACAATGGTTCTGCACAACATTTTGCTGAAGCATTGTTCACAATTTCGTAATAAAGCATTTTATAGCATTTGGAGGTGTGTTGGCGCTTTGACTTTCGAGCTTGCGATGGACCTCTACGTCACGTGACAGTATTGATTACATAGAAGCTGCAGCTCAGAATTTGGTTCTTTCAGGAACATTCTTTCTTTTTATTGTTAACCAGGAAGGTCTTGTCAGAAATCCTATGCACTTATTAGTGAATAACTTGGACATTTTTGATAAGTGCAGAATAACTCGTTGTCAATTTTCTGTTAAGCACTGATTTGACTGAGTCAAAAGCAGGTATAATAATTACTGTAACTTAAAAGTCCCTGTGTGTGGGAATTGGCACCGTCTAATGGTAAGAAACTATATTGAAAGCAACGTTCATAGTCTCTTTTATCTTCATTACAGTTTCACCTGAAAATGTGTTCATTCCGTTCAACCAAATAAGACTCGTACATGACTATCCAGGTGAATGTGATCATTTCCAAACATTTTCCCAGTACTCGGAGCACGTCAGTGCACTGAAGATTTCCAATTTGGTGTGCAATGAATCCAAGTTAAATGTGATCACGTGAACGGCTGAAGGTAGTTCATGCTAATCTAATCAAGCAATAGTAATCTGCCAACCCTTATGTCAGAACAGTTATTAGACTTTCAGTCTGGATGGGGGTCTGCTTTCCAGGTGGGTGGGCTTAAAGAGGTTTGAAACAAGGTGGTTTGACTTCTTATATGAAATAAATTAATATGCAAATGTGGGTTCCACAGGTCCTTGAGTGGATGGAATCTATTTCAAACTTGAGCCACCCATCAAGGGCCGCGGTGCACCACTTTCCTGCTTCCCTGTTACACTTTACTGTCGAATCTTGAAATTCTTCCATGAGTAATGCAACCTGCCTTGCACACAGCAGTGATTAAAAAGGAAAACAAAACTGGTTTTGCTCCTGTTTGAACTGGACAACTTGATTTAAATGAGGTGGAAGGGGAAACGTGGCGTGATAACGTCGGCTATCGCTCCCTTGTGAGTCCAGTGCACCTTGGCTCGGCTCGGAGGAGACTGATAACACACACAGTATAACCATTCATTCTCTCCGCAGGTTGAACGCAATTGACCAACTATTTCACCATCCCACCTTCATCATCGTCATCGTCATCATCATCATCATCATCATCATCACCGTGCACCAGGAACGGCAGCCTCGTCCCACACCTGCTGAGCAGTGTTCACTAGTGGCCTCTCGCACCGCCGATCCCACACTTTTTTCTCTCTCTCTTCTTCTCCTCCTCCTCCTCCCTCAAAAATTGTGTGGTTCGAGGGGCGAAAAATGCATAAGGAAGCGGCAGGAAACACGTCGACGGGCGGGAAAGCGACGTTGAGGTGAGAGGCGGTTTG